>NW_026781407.1:262500-280000 GCF_030144855.1 Hypanus sabinus
TTTTTTTCTCTCCTCAACCCCACTTCCCGGTCTTCTCCCCGGAACCTTTGATGCCTTGTCCAATCGAGAGCTGATCTATCTCTGCCTTAAATACCCCCAACGACCCGGCCTCCACAGCTGCACGAGGCAACAGATTCCACAGATTCACCGCCCTCCGGCTGAAGAACTTTCTCCGCACCTCTGTTTTGAAAGGGCGCGTTTTTGTCCCAGACTCCGCCACCGTGGGAAACATCCCTTCCACATCTACCCTGTCTGGGACTTTCAACATTCGGAAGGTTTCAGTGAGATTCCCCTCCCCTCATCCTTCTGCATTCCAGCGAGTACAGATTCAGAGCCATCGAGCGTTATCGTACAATAACCCTTTCATTCCTGAAATCATCCTTGTGAACCTCCTCTGGACCCTCTCCAATGCCAGCACATCTTTTCTAAGACGAGGGGCCCAAAACTGTTCACAATACTCAAGGTGAGGCCTCACCAGTCCCTTATAAAGCCTCAGAATCACATCCCTGCTCTTGGATTCTAGACCTCTTGAAATGAATGCTAACGTGGCATTTGCCTTCCGCACCACCGACTCAACCTGTAAGTTATCGTTCAGGGTGTTCCGTACAAGGACTCCCAAGTCCCTTTGATTTTCCAGATTTTTGGATTTTCTCTCCGTTTTGAAAATAGTCTGCACACTTATTTCTTCGACCAAAGTGCATGACCATGCATTTTCCAACACCGTATTTCATTTGCCACTTTCTTGCCCATTCTCTCAATCTCTTTCAGTCCTTCTGCAGCCTTCCTGTTTCCTCAACACTACCTGCCCCTCCACCGATCTTCGTATCATCTGTAAACTTGGCAGCGAAGTCATCTATCCCACCACCTAACTCATTGATATACAGCATAGAAAGGAAGCGGTCCCAACACCGACCCCTGGGGAACACCACTAGTCACCGGCAGCCAACCAGAAAAGTATCCTTTTATTCCCACTCTCTGCCTCCTACCAATCAGCCAATGCTTTAACCATGCCAGTAACATTCCTGTAATACCACGGGCTCTTAACTTGGTAAGCAGCCTCATGTGTGGCACTTGGTCAAAAGCCCTCTGAAAGTCCAAATTTACAGCCTCCGCTGCCTCCCCTTTATCTATCCTACACATCTAGAATAATCCCCTCAAAGAGTTCCAGCAGTTTTGTCAGGCAAGATTATCCCCTAAAGAAACTATGCCTGTCTTGCCCTGTGTCACCAAGTACTCGGTCACCTCATCCCGAATAATCGACTCCGACATCTTCCCAACCACCGAGGTCAGGCTAACTGGTCTATAATTTCCTTTTTGCTGCCTCCCTCCCTTCTCAAAGAGTGGAGCGGCATCTGCGATTTTCCAGTCCTCTGGCACAATGCCAGAGTCCAAAGATTCTTCAAAGATCTTTTCTAATGCCACCGCAATCTCTAGCGCTACCTCTTTCAGAACCCTAGGGTGCTTGATGCACCTTTAGCTCTTCCAGCTTTTTTGAGCACCTTCTCCCGTTGAACAGTAACTGCACCCACTTCTCTTCCCTCACACACGACAACAGCTGGCACACTGCTACTGTCTTCCACAGTGAAGACTGACGCAAAGCACTCATTTAGTTCATCTGCCATTTCCTTGACCCCCGTTAATGTCCCTCCTGTCTCTTTTTCTAGCGGTGCTGGATCTGCTCTCTTTTATTCTTTACAGGCTTCGAAAAGCTTTTATGACACACTTCAATTTTATTTGCCAGCCTGCTTTCATGTTTCATCCTTTCCCTTCTAATGATCATTTCAGTTGCTCTCTGTGGGGCTTTAAAAGTTTCCCAGTCCTCTGTCTTCCCACTGACTTTTGTTTTGTTGAATGCCCTCCCTTTTGCTTTTACAATAGCCTTGTCAGCCACCATTGTACTATTTTGCCACTTAAGCATTTCTTTGTTTTTTGGAGTACATTTCCAGAAGGCGCTTGATAAGGTGCCACATGAAAGACTTATCCATAAGATAAGGAGGCATAGATTTGGGGGTGATGTATCAGCATGGATAGAGGACTGGTTAACTAATAGAAAGCAGAGAGTTGGCATACACAGGTTTTACTCTGGTTGCCGATCAGTGGTGGGTAATATGGTGCTTCTTGGTCGACACCGGAGCGGAGATCAGCGTCTTGCCCCCGACGGGCTACAACACCCGCAACAGGAAGCCAGGACCCACCCTGAGGGCTGCAAACAGCAGCACGATATGGACCTACGGCACCTGCACAGAACAGCTGCATTTCGGCTCCAGCCGGTTCACGTGGGACTTCACACTGGCCGCGGTGGCCCAACCACTCCTGGGGGCGGACTTCTTGAGAGCTCACAGCCTGCTGGTCGACTTGCAAGGGAAAAGACTGGTACATGCCGAGACTTTCCAGATGTTCTCCCCGGGTGAAGCCAAGTTGTCGGCCCCACACCTGGACGCCATCACGCTGTCGGACAACGAATTCACCAGAATCCTGGTGGACTTTCCATCGATTCTGGCACCGCAGTTCACGGCAGCCATGCCCAGACACGGGGTACAGCACCACATCCCGACCCAGGGACCGCCCCTCCACGCCCGCGCACGAAGGCTCCCCCCGGAAAAGCTCCGCCTGGTGAAGGAGGAGTTCAAGAGGATGGAGGAATTGGGGACTCTTGGCTTTCCACAGCACGTCTGCCCGGGCCGCCACCTTCCGGGGGTCGCTGAAATCTGCGTCTGCCAGCAGCAGATGTATGTCCCCGGGCAGTTGCTCCAGGAACACTTGTTCAAACATGAGGCAGGGCTTGTGTCCTTCAGCCAGGGCCAGCATCTCGTTCATCAATGCTGACGGCAGCCTGTCTCCCAAACCGTCCAGGTGAAGCAGGTGGGCACCCCGCTCATGCCGTGAGAGGCCAAAGGTCCCAATGAGCAGCGCTTTGAATGCTTCATATTTGCCTTTAAATATTCTTTAAATGGTAAAAGATTGCAGCAAACAAAAGCACACTGCAGATGCCGGGGTCAGATCAAGACGTGCAAGCACGCTGGAGGAACTCAGCCGGTTGGGCGGTATCCGTGGAAACGAGCGGTCAACATTTCCGGCCGAGCCCTGACGAAAGCTCATCCAGCGTGTTTGTACGTGTTGAAAAAAACTGCAGAATGCTGCTGTGCGGAGGGACCTGGGGGTGCTTGTGCACAAATCGCAAAAGGCCGGTTTGCAGGTGCAGCCGGCTATCGAGAAGGCAAGTGGGATGTTGGCCTTAATTGCTGGAGGGATTAAAAACAGGGAGGTCACGCAGCAACTGTACAGGGTACTGGTGAGGCCGCGTCTGGAGTACCGGGTGCAGTTCTGGCCTCCTCACTCGAGGAAGGATAGACTGGCTTTGGAGGCGGTGCAGAGGAGGCTCACCAGGCTGATTCCAGAGATGAGGAGGAGGGTTGGACTGTGAGGAGAGATTGAGTCGCCTGGGACTGTACTCCCTGGAATTCAGAAGAATGAGAGGAGATCTTATCGAAGCATAAAAAATTATGAAAGGGATGGATAAGACAGAGGCAGGAAAGTTGTTTCCCCTGGTAGGTGAGACTAGAGCTAGGGGGCACAGCCTCAGGATTCAGGGGGAGTAGATTTAGGATGGGGATGAGGAGGAACTGCTTTTCCCAGAGGGTGGAGAATCTGTGGAATTCTCTGCCTGATGAGGGAGTGGAGGCTGCCCCAGTAAATATATTTAACGGCAAATAGGCTATCATTTCTCACGTTCTTACACTTATCCCGCACTTCCCTCGTTTCTCCCAGAAACCCTTGCCATTGATGTTCTGCTGTCATCCCTGCCGATTTACTCTGGCTGACTCCTCTCTCATACTACGACAGCGATGTCAGGCTTTGCTTCCTCTCCGTCAAGCTCAACCCCATCCTATCCGAGCGTTGCCTGCCCAGGGTTCTTTTACCTCGAGCTCCCTAATCACCTCCGGTTCCTTACTGATCTAGTAGAGCTGACCCACCCCCACCACCCAAGTCGGCTCAAAGGCAAACTGCTCTGAACAGCCATCTGGTTGGCGTTCGACAAAGTCACTCTCTTGGGATCCATTCCCAACCTGGTCTTCTCCGGTCGACCCGCACGTTAAAATCTCCCGTGGCTATCATCGCCTTGCCCTTTCTGTTTCCCGTTGTAATCTGTGATCCACATCCCAGCCACTGTTGGGAGGCCCGTATGTAACCGCCAGCCGGGGTCCCTGCACCCGTGCAGTCTCTTAACCCAGCCCACAAAGGGTTCAACATCTTCCGATCCGATGTCACACCTTTCTGACGATCTGACGCCCTTCCTTACCAGCAGAGAACACGCCACCCCCCTCTGCCTGCCTTCCTCTCCCTCCGATACAACGTGTAACCCCGGGCATTCGGCTCCCAACTCCAACCATCCTTCCATCACGATCCAGCGATGGCCACCACATCATACCTGACAGCCTGCAACAAGATCGCCCACCTTTCTTGAGATAAAACACTTTGAGTACTGTATTTGTGACGCATCCCCAGTGCACTGATAGTCCCTGCAGACCGTAATTATGCCTTGTCGTCTGCCTGACTTCCCTGACAGTCTTTGCTTTTTTTTGCACGCTGTCTTTGCTTTTTTATTAAACCATCTGTCCCAATCTGTGTCCCTTCACTCTGGTTCCCAGCTCCCTGCCAAATCCGTTTAAACTCTCCCCAACAGCTCGAACAAACCCCGAGAATATTGGTCCCCCTTCGGGTTCAGGCGCAACCCGTCGCTTTTGAAAAGGTCAGACACACCCCCCCCTACAATCCCCCCCAGAAGAGATCCCAATAATCCCTGAAGCCCTGCCCCCTGTACCAGCTTCTCAGCCGCGCATTGATTTTCCCACTCACCCTGTTTCTACCCTCACTGGCCGCGTGGCACAGGCAGCAATCCAGAAATTACTACCCGGGGGTTGGGGGGGGGGGGTCCTGCTTCTCAGCTTTACACCCAGCTCTCCAAACTCTCTCCTCAGGGCCTCCTGGCTTTGCCGTCCCGCACCTGCCAAGACGTCCCTCCCTCTCCGAAATGTCACGGACTCGATTCGAGCCGCCCCTGACACCGGGGAGGCAACGCAACCTCCGGGTGTCCCGTTCACGTCCGCAGGATCTCCTGGCTGTTCCCCCGACAACTGAGTCCTCTATCACTACCGCTCCCCTCTTCCCCCCGCTTGACCTTCTGCACCACGGACCTATGCTCTGTGCCAGTCACCTGGTCTCCGCGGAGTTCCCCTGGCAGCTCACTCCCCCACAACAGTATCCAAACGGTGTACTTACATCTGAGGGGAACGGCCACGGGGGTCTCCGCAGTAACTGCCCACTCCCATCTTCATTTCTCCTGTCGGTCACCCAGCCTCTCGCCCCCTCCAGCGGCAGGGTGACTACTCCCCTGTACCTCTGATCGATAATATCCTCCCTCCCCCCCGTACACGCTGCTGCTCCAGATCCTGAACACGGTCCTCAAGGACAAACTCCAAGGCAGAGTACAAAGTAAACGGCCGGATACCCGGGAGTGCGGAGGTGCTGAGGGATCTGGGGGTGTACATGTCCACAGATCCCTGAAAGTTGCCTCACAGGTAGATAGGGTAGTTAAGAAAGCTTATGGGGTGTTAGCTTTCATAAGCCGAGGGATAGAGTTTAAGAGTCGCAGGGTAATGATGCAGCTCTATAAAACACTGGTTAGGCCACCTCACTATAGGAAGGATGTGGAAGCATTGGAAAGGATACAGAGGAGATTTACCAGGATGCTGCCTGGTTTAGAGAGTGTGCATTATGATCAGAGATTAAGGGAGCTCGGGCTTTACTCTCTGGAGAGAAGGAGGATGAGAGGAGACATGATAGAGGTGTACAAGATATTAAGAGGAATAGACAGAGTGGACAGCCAGCGTCTCTTCCCCAGGGCACCACTGCTCAGTACAAGAGGACGTGGCTTTAAGGTGAGGGGAGGGAAGTTCGAGGGGGATATTAGAGGAAGGTTTTTCACTCAGAGAGTGGTCGGTGTGTGGAATGCACTGCCTGAGTCAGTGGTGGAGGCAGATACACTAGTGAAGTTTAAGAGACTACTAGACTGGTAGATGGAGGAATTTAAGGTGGGGGGGTTATATGAGAGGCAGGGTTTGAGGGTGAGCACAACATTGTGGGCCGAAGGGCCTGTAATGTGATGCACTGTTCTATGTTCCATGAGCTGCACCTGGATGGACTCCACGCAGAGTTAGTTCCCTGGGAGACTCTGGGCTTCCCAGGACTCCAGCAGTCGTTGACACCCTAACCCTAACCCTGGATGGACTCCACGCAGAGTTAGTTCCCTGTAAAGATGGACACACTGCGGCCGTTTACTACACTGGGTACGGAAGAGAGAGAGAAAAAGGAACCTTAACAGAAGACTACACGGGGCAACGTCTCTCCGAGGCAAAGCCCGACATTCTCACTCTCACCACAATGGCCACCCCGCTTGTCCCATCTGTACTTTCAAACCAGCGCCTGAACACCTGCGAAACTCTCCTTCACTGACCGGGCAGAGGCCTCGTCGCCACGGCCAGCTCCTGCCGCTGTTTGGACCGCGGAAATTCTTGTTGGCCGCGTCTTTCCCGGTCAACGGTTCATCGTGCATCCCTTTTCCTCGTTGACTCGCCTGGGGTTGACTCAATTCCCAGACTTATTTCATCAGGTGGGATATACTGATTACGCATTCTCTCACACTACTAAACACACCAAATGTAATCAAAATAAGATTTCCATTTCCTCTCACCTCCTCCATCCCTTTCTCCCACGGTCCACTCTCCTCTCCTATCAGATTCCTTCCTCTCCAGCCCTTTACCGTTCCCACCCATCACCTCCCCCTGGTGTCCCTCCTCCTTCCCTTTCTCCCACGGTCCACTCTCCTCTCCTCTCAGATTCCTTCCTCTCCAGCCCTTTACCTTCCCCACCCATCACCTCCCCCTGGTGTCCCTCCTCCTTCCCTTTCTCCCACGGTCCACTCTCCTCTCCTGTCAGATTCCTTCCTCTCCAGCCCTCTCCCACCCGTCACCTCCCCCTGGTGTCCCTCCTCCTTCCCTTTCTCCCACGGTCCACTCTCCTCTCCTGTCAGATTCCTTCCTCTCCAGCCCTTTACCTTCCCCACCCGTCACCTCCCCCTGGTGTCCCTCCTCCTTCCCTTTCTCCCACGGTCCACTCTCCTCTCCTATCAGATTCCTTCCTCTCCAGCCCTTTACCTCTCCCACACGTCACCTCCCCCTGGTGTCCCTCCTCCTTCCCGTTCTCCCACGGTCCACTCTCCTCTCCTGTCAGATTCCTTCCTCTCCAGCCTTTACCTTTCCCACCCATCACCTCCCCCTGGTGTCCCTCCTCCTTCCCTTTCTCCCACGGTCCACTCTCCTCTCCTATCAGATTCCTTCCTCTCCAGCCCTTTACCTTCCCCACCCATCACCTCCCCCTGGTGTCCCTCCGCCTCCCCTTTCTCCCACGGTCCACTCTCCTCTCCTATCAGATTCCTTCCTCTCCAGCCCTTTACCATTCCGACCCATCACCTTCCCCTGGTGTCCCTCCTCCTTCCCTTTCTCCCACGGTCCACTCTCCTCTCCTATCAGATTCCTTCCTCTCCAGCCCTTTACCTTCCCCACCCGTCACCTCCCCCTGGTGTCCCTCCTCCTTCCCTTTCTCCCACGGTCCACTCTCCTCCTGTCAGATTCCTTCCTCTCCAGCCCTTTAACTTTCCTAACTATCACCTCCCAGTTTCTCACCACCACCTCTCCCCCTCTTACCTACCGCTCCCTTCACCTGGTCTTAACTCTTGTATTGCTTCCTCTCCCCCACCTGCTTATGCCAGCTTCTTCCACCTTCCGTCCTTCGAAGAGTCATGGCCAGAAATATCAACTTTTTGTTCCCTTTAGTGGATGCTGCCTGATACTTCAGCCAGTACGCAAGGCTGGGCAGTACGATACGGAGAGCGGGCTGTTCCCCGTGTATCATGCTCCCCCTCTCCCCCCAGACGATGAACCCAGAGGAACGGCAGAGACCGATACGGTTCGGCACCGGGAGTTGCCGGTCAGCGTCGAACTCGACGTCGGACTGCCTCAGGGACTCCAGCTCCGGATTTTCCCCCTCGGGGTTCACTCCCGGAGTCTCCCCCGCGAGCGGGTACAGCGGAGGTTTGAGATCAGAGTTTTCCCTCCCCCAGACGAGCCGCCGACCGCGGCCCGACGAGCCCCGTCCGCCCGGAGCGACTGGTTTTGAGGCGCCGGTGACCCGTCTTTGCCCCCTTCTCCCGTCGGTAGAAACGGTTTCATAGAGTCACAGAGATTCATAAGAAAGGGTGCAGAAAAAATACAAGCCCTGTCGTCCATCGAATACAAGCAAAAGCCATTTTCTGCTGGGCTCAGTAGTTAAACCGAACGCCAAGGCCTGGAACCAGCCGGTTGTCAGAGGTCGCCTCAGACGCACAGCATGGGAGCGTGTAATATGCAGCGGAATCTTATCCCAGTTGCTATTCCTGCTCAGAACAACTCTAGGGAATGTCACAGATTATTATCCTGGAAGTTTCGTTGCCATAATTACCTTGATAACGATCTTTGAAATAGCTGCATCTTTTCGGAAGTGGTGGTTGCCCTTGGGGAAGGGCAACTGTGCGGCTCTGGATTCTGTTTCATCTTTCTGGCCCGGATGGGATCCAGATTAAATTAATTACTTGCATTTTCTTCGCTAATCTCAGATGCGACATTGGTGGGACCAGATGACAGAGGAGTTCACAGTCCACTCCTCACTACCCTTGGGCACTCGAGAAGCTCAACACCACCCAGTACCAGGCAGCCCCGCCCCCCCCGGATCGTTACCCCCTCCACAAGAATCCGAACGCCTCCTTCCACCAACGACGGACAGTTGCCGCAGTGTCTACTGTCTACAAGATGCCCTGTGACAACACACCGAAGTTCCTCGGGCAGCCCCTCCCACACCCACGGCCACCACCGCCTAGAAGGACGGGGACAGCCGATCCCTGGGAACACCCCCACTCGGAAATCCCCCTCCCGGTCACTCACCACCCTGACTCGGAAACATAACCCACCCATCACCTCCCCCTGGTGTTCCTCCTCCTTCCCTTTCTCCCACGGTCCACTCTCCTCTCCTATCAGATTCCTTCCTCTCCAGCCCTTTACCTGTCCCACCCATCACCTCCCCCTGGTGTCCCTCCTCCTTCCCTTTCTCCCACGGTCCACTCTCCTCTCCCATCAGATTCCTTCCTCCCCAGCCCTTTATCTCTCCCACGCATCACCTCCCCCTGGTGTCCCTCCTCCTTCCCTTTCTCCCACGGTCCACTCTCCTCTCCTGTCAGATTCCTTCCTCTCCAGCCCTTTACCTTTCCCACCCATCACCTCCCCCTGGTGTCCCTCCTCCTTCCCTTTCCCCCACGGTCCACTCTCCTCTCCTGTCAGATTCCTTCCTCCCCAGCCCTTTACCTGTCCCACCCATCACCTCCCCCTGGTGTCCCTCCTCCTTCCCTTTCTCCCACAGTCCACTCCCCTCTCTTATCAGATTCCTTCCTCTCCAGCCCTTTACCTTTCCCACCCATCACCTCCCCCTGGTGTCCCTCCTCCTTCCCTTTCTCCCACGGTCCACTCTCCTCTCCTGTCAGATTCCTTCCTCCCCAGCCCTTTACCTGTCCCACCCATCACCTCCCCCTGGTGTCCCTCCTCCTTCCCTTTCTCCCACGGTCCACTCTCCTCTCCCATCAGATTCCTTCCTCCCCATCCCTTTACCTGTCCCACCCATCACCTCCCCCTGGTGTCCCTCCTCCTTCCCTTTCTCCCACGGTCCACTCTCCTCTCCTGTCAGATTCCTTCCTCTCCAGCCCTTTACCTTTCCCACCCATCACCTCCCCCTGGTGTCCCTCCTCCTTCCCTTTCCCCCACGGTCCACTCTCCTCTCCTGTCAGATTCCTTCCTCCCCAGCCCTTTACCTGTCCCACCCATCACCTCCCCCTGGTGTCCCTCCTCCTTCCCTTTCTCCCACGGTCCACTCCCCTCTCTTATCAGATTCCTTCCTCTCCAGCCCTTTACCTTTCCCACCCATCACCTCCCCCTGGTGTCCCTCCTCCTTCCCTTTCTCCCACGGTCCACTCTCCTCTCCTATCAGATTCCTTCCCCTCCAGCCCTTTATCTCTCCCACCCATCACCTCCCCCTGGTGTCCCTCCTCCTTCCCTTTCTCCCACGGTCCACTCTCCTCTCCTATCAGATTCCTTCCCCTCCAGCCCTTTATCTCTCCCACCCATCACCTCCCCCTGGTGTCCCTCCTCCTTCCCTTTCTCCCACGGTCCACTCTCCTCTCCTGTCAGATTCCTTCCTCTCCAGCCCTTTACCTTCCCCACCCATCACCTCCCCCTGGTGTCCACCCTCCATCCCTTTCTCCCACGGTCCACTCTCCTCTCCTATCAGATTCTTTCCACTCCAGCCCTTTACCTGTCCCACCCATCACCTCCCCCTGGTGTCCCTCCTCCTTCCCTTTCTCCCACGGTCCACTCTCCTCTCCCATCAGATTCCTTCCTCCCCATCCCTTTACCTGTCCCACCCATCACCTCCCCCTGGTGTCCCTCCTCCTTCCCTTTCTCCCACGGTCCACTCTCCTCTCCTGTCAGATTCCTTCCTCTCCAGCCCTTTACCTCTCCCACCCATCATCTCCCCCTGGTGTCCCTCCTCCTTCCCTTTCTCCCACGGTCCACTCTCCTCTCCTATCAGATTCCTTCCTCTCCAGCCCTTTACCTTCCTCACCCATCACCTCCCCCTGGTGTCCCTCCTCCTTCCCTTTCTCCCACGGTCCACTCTCCTCTCCTATCAGATTCCTTCCTCTCCAGCCCTTTACCTTCCCCACCCATCACCTCCCCCTGGTGTCCCTCCTCCTTCCCTTTCTCCCACGGTCCACTCTCCTCTCCTGTCAGATTCCTTCCTCTCCAGCCCTTTACCTTCCCCACCCATCACCTCCCCCTGGTGTCCCTCCTCCTTCCCTTTCTCCCACGGTCCACTCTCCTCTCCTGTCAGATTCCTTCCTCTCCAGCCCTTTACCTTCCCCACCCGTCACCTCCCCCTGGTGTCCCTCCTCCTTCCCTTTCTCCCACGGTCCACTCTCCTCTCCTGTCAGACTCCTTCCTCTCCAGCCCTTTACCTCTCCCACCCATCACCTCCCCCTGGTGTCCCTCTTCCTTCCCTTTCTCCCACGGTCCACTCTCCTCTCCTATCAGATTCCTTCCTCTCCAGCCCTTTACCTTTCCCACCCGTCACCTCCCCCTGGTGTCCCTCCTCCTTCCCTTTCTCCCACGGTCCACTCTCCTCTCCTATCAGATTCCTTCCTCTCCAGCCCTTTACCTCTCCCACCCATCACCTCCCCCTGGTGTCCCTCCTCCTTCCCTTTCTCCCACGGTCCACTCTCCTCTCCTGTCAGATTCCGTCCTCTCCAGCCCTTCAGCTTTCCCACCCATCACCTCCCCCTGGTGTCCCTCCTCCTTCCCTTTCTCCCACGGTCCACTCTCCTCTCCTGTCAGACTCCTTCCTCTCCAGCCCTTTACCTCTCCCACCCATCACCTCCCCCTGGTGTCCCTCTTCCTTCCCTTTCTCCCACGGTCCACTCTCCTCTCCTATCAGATTCCTTCCTCTCCAGCCCTTTACCTTTCCCACCCGTCACCTCCCCCTGGTGTCCCTCCTCCTTCCCTTTCTCCCACGGTCCACTCTCCTCTCCTATCAGATTCCTTCCTCTCCAGCCCTTTACCTTCCCCACCCATCACCTCCCCCTGGTGTCCCTCCTCCTTCCCTTTCTCCCACGGTCCACTCTCCTCTCCTGTCAGATTCCTTCCTCTCCAGCCCTTTACCTTTCCCACCCATCACCCCCCCCCCTGGTGTCCCTCCTCCTTCCCTTTCTCCCACGGTCCACTCTCCTCTCCTATCAGATTCCTTCCTCTCCAGCCCTTTACCTCTCCCACCCATCACCTCCCCCTGGTGTCCCTCTTCCTTCCCTTTCTCCCACGGTCCACTCTCCTCTCCTGTCAGATTCCTTCCTCTCCAGCCCTTTACCTTCCCCACCCATCACCTCCCCCTGGTGTCCCTCCTCCTTCCCTTTCTCCCACGGTCCACTCTCCTCTCCTGTCAGATTCCTTCCTCTCCAGCCCTTTACCTTTCCCACCCATCACCCCCCCCCCTGGTGTCCCTCCTCCTTCCCTTTCTCCCACGGTCCACTCTCCTCTCCTATCAGATTCCTTCCTCTCCAGCCCTTTACCTTCCCACCCATCACCTCCCCCTGGTGTCCCTCCTCCTTCCCTTTCTCCCACGGTCCACTCTCCTCTCCTATCAGATTCCTTCCTCTCCAGCCCTTTACCTTCCCCACCCATCACCTCCCCCTGGTGTCCCTCCTCCTTCCCTTTCTCCCACGGTCCACTCTCCTCTCCTATCAGATTCCTTCCTCTCCAGCCCTTTACCTTTCCCACACATCATCTCCCCCTGGTGTCCCTCCTCCTTCCCTTTCTCCCACGGTCCACTCTCCTCTCCTATCAGATTCCTTCCTCTCCAGCCCTTTACCTTCCCCACCCATCACCTCCCCCTGGTGTCCCTCCTCCTTCCCTTTCTCCCACGGTCCACTCTCCACTCCGATCAGATTCCTTCCTCTCCAGCCCTTTACCTTTCCCACACATCATCTCCCCCTGGTGTCCCTCCTCCTTCCCTTTCTCCCACGGTCCACTCTCCTCTCCTATCAGATTCCTTCCTCTCCAGCCCTTTACCTTCCCACCCGTCACCTCCCCGTGGTGTCCCACCTCCTTCCCTTTCTCCCACGGTCCACTCTCCTCTCCTGTCAGATTCCTTCCTCTCCAGCCCTTTACCTTTCCCACCCATCACCTCCCCCTGGTGTCCCTCCTCCTTCCCTTTCTCCCACGGTCCACTCTTCTCTCCTGTCAGATTCCTTCTGCTCCTGGGTTGAGTCCGGCGAATGGTGAAGAAGCTGGGAGGTGATAGGCTGAACTGACAAAGGTCTGAAGAAGACAGAATCCATCAGGGGAGAACGATGGACCATGGAATGAAGGTAAGGAGGTGAGGAGGGGGGCAGAGGGAGGAGTGTGTAGGTGATGAGAAGATGGAGAGTGCAGGGAAGGGGAAAGGGCAGGAGTGATTGGGCTAGTGTAATAATTTCCCTCCTTAGGTGCTGCCTGACCTGCCGTGTACCTCCAGCATTTTGTGCGTTGCTCCAGATTTCCAGCATCTGCAGTCTAGGCAGAGTACAGAACTGGCACTGCTCAATGTCTGAGATAAACTACAGCCGCTGGGAACCTCAAGTAAAGACAGAAGGTTCTGGAAACCATCAGCGGGTCAGGCTGGATCTGTGGAAACAGAAATGAAGTTAATGTTTCAGATCAAAGACGAAAGGTCAATGATCTGAAATGTTAAATCTGCCTCTGTCTTCCCAGATTCCACTTGAATTTGTTCTCATTGCAGAACAAATTCACCTATGACAGGGTGCTGTTGCGCATTGTTCACACTGATTTCTCTTTGGACACGGTGCAGGGGCATTGAGTGTAAAAAAAGTGGGGCGGAGGATTTCAGTCAGAGAAGGCTGGGGGCTCAACATTGCCCTGATGGGCTGAAGAACGCCACTCGGTAAAACAGTCCCCAGATTTGTGCTGGGTTTGGGCGCTGGGGGAGCCCGGGAGGCCGGTGCTCAGCGACCGGCAGGGCTCGTGTCGCGTCATGAAGGACGCTGGCATCTTGCGGTACAGTAACAGCCCTGAAGCAATATGAAAGACAAATCTCTGGGGGCAGGACACCAACAGCCGCAGCGGTTCACGACGCAGTGCCTGGGCTGGGCCGAACGTTGGCTGAGATGCTGAGAAACCAGTCTGCTAAGTGGTCCCACAGAACCCAGAGTCCACATACATGCAACTTCAGGCAGCTTCCCAAACTACAGATAATCACCCACCCCTCCCTCCTCTGCTCCCCATTCCCCTGCACCTCTCTCACCTCACCTTTCCCTTTCTTGCACCCTTTTTCCCTACCCTGTCATGCGCCCATTCTCCGTCCCTTTATCTTTTTCACCGATCGACCTCCCAACTCCATACTTCCCTCTCCCTCCCAGTTTAACCTCTCTTTTTACCCCACTCCCACCTCCTTACTCTGACCCCTCTCCAGTCCTGAAGAAGACACGAAAATCGGATGTTCACTATTTTCTGTCAATGCTGCCTGGCTTGCTGAGTTCCTCCAGCACAGTGTGTGAGTGTGTGTGTGTGTGTGTGTGTGTGTATGTGTGTGTGTGTGTGTGTGTGTGTGTGTGTGTGTGTGTGTGTCGCTCTGGATTTCCAGCATCTGCAACTGAGTCCCTCCAGCATTGTGTGTGTGTGTGTGTGTGTGTGTGTGTGTGTGTGTGTGTGTGCGTGAGTGTGAGTGTCCGTGTGAGTGTGTGCGTGTGTGTGTGCGTGAGTGTGTGTCTGTGTGAGTGTGTTTGTGCGCGCGAGTGTGCGTGTATGTCTGTCTCTGTGTGTGTGAGAGTGTCTGTGAGTGAGTGTGTGTGTGAGTGTGTCTGTGTGTGTGAGTGTGAGTGTGTGTGTGCGTGTGTGTGTATGCAGTGTGTGTGTGACTGTGTGTATGCTGTATGTGTGTGAGTATGTGTGTGTGTGAGTGAGTGTGTGTGTGAGAGTGTGTGTGTGTGTGAGTGTGAGTGTGTGTCCGTGTGAGTGTGTGAGTCTGAGTGTGTGTGTGTGAGTGTGTGTGTGTGAGTGTGTGTGTGTGAGTGAGTGTGTGTGATTGTGAGTGTGTGTGTGCATGAGTGTGCATGTGTGTGTGAGTGTGTGCACCTGCAGAATCTTTTGTGATTATAGTTACCTAATATCACTGTTTCAAACATCACAATTACTTCTTTTCGGCAAACCAGTCTAATCTTAACATGATGTGTCCAGAACTACCTTCAGGAAGGAGGTACAGGAGCCTCAGGACCCACACCACCAGGTTCAGGAACAGTTATTTCCCCTCAACCATCAGGAAAGAGGTACAGGAGCCTCAGAACCCACACCACCATGTTCAGGAACAGTTATTACCCCTCAACCATCAGGAAGGAGGTACAGGAGCCTCAGGACCCACACCACCAGGTTCAGGAACAGTTATTACCCCCTCAACCATCAGGAAGGAGGTACAGGAGCCTCAGGACCCACACAACCATGTTCAGGAACAGTTATTACCCCTCAACCATCAGGAAGGAGGTACAGGAGCCTCAGGACCCACACCACCATGTTCAGGAACAGTTATTACCCCTTAACCGGCAGGAAGGAGGTGCAGGAGCCTCAGGACCCACACCACCAGGTTCAGGAACAGTTATCACCCCTCAACCATCAGGAAGGAGGTTCAGGAGCCTCAGGACCCACACCACCATGTTCAGGAACAGTTATCTCCCCTCAACCATCAGGAAGGAGGTGCAGGAGCCTCAGGACCCACACCACCAGGTTCAGGAACAGTTATCACCCCTCAACCATCAGGAAGGAGGTTCAGGAGCCTCAGGACCCACACCACCATGTTCAGGAACAGTTATTACCCCTCAACCATCAGGAAGGAGGTACAGGAGCCGCAGGACCCACGCCATCATGTTCAGGAACAGTTATTACCCCTCAACCAGCAGCAAGGAGGTACAGGAGCCTCAGGACCCACACCACCAGGTTCAGGAACAGTTATTACCCCTCAACCAGCAGGAAGGAGGTACAGGAGCCTCAGGACCCACACCACCAGGTTAAGGAACAGTTATTACCCCCTCAACCATCAGGAAGGAGGTACAGGAGCCTCAGGACCCACACCACCAGGTTCAGGAACAGTTACTACCCTTCAACCATCAGGAAGGAGGTACAGGAGCCTCAGGACCCACACCACCAGGTTCAGGAACAATTATTACCCCTCAACCATCAGGAAGGAGGTACAGGACTCTCAGGACCCACACCACCATGATCAGGAACAGTTATTACCCCCTCAACCATCAGGAAGGAGGTACAGGAGCCTCAGGACCCACACCACCATGTTCAGGAACAGTTATTACCCCTCAACCATCAGGAAGGAGGTACAGGAGCCTCAGGACCCACACCACCATGTTCAGGAACAGTTATTACCCCTCAACCATCAGGAAGGAGGTACAGGAGCCTCAGGACTCACGCCATCATGTTCAGGAACAGTTATTACCCCCTCAACCATCAGGAAGGAGGTACAGGAGCCTCAGGACCCACACCACCATGTTCAGGAACAGTTATTACCCCTCAACCATCAGGAAGGAGGTACAGGAGCCTCAGGACCCACACCACCAGGTTAAGGAACAGTTATTACCCCCTCAACCATCAGGAAGGAGGTACAGGAGCCTCAGGACCCACACCACCAGGTTCAGGAACAGTTACTACCCTTCAACCATCAGGAAGGAGGTACAGTGGTCTCCAGACCCACACCACCATGTTCAGGAAGAGTTATTACCCCTCAACCATCAGGAAGGAGGTACAGGAGTCTCAGGACTCACACCACCAGGTTCAGGAACAGTTATTACCCCTCAACCAGCAGCAAGGAGGTACAGGAGCCTCAGGACCCACACCACCAGGTTCAGGAACAGTTATTACCCCTCAACCAGCAGGAAGGAGTTACAGGAGCCTCAGGACCCACACCACCAGGTTCAGGAACAGTTATTACCCCTCAACCAGCAGGAAGGAGTTACAGGAGCCTCAGGACCCACACCACCAGGTTCAGGGACAGTTATTACCCCTCAACTATCAGGAAGGAGGTACAGGAGCCTCAGGACCCACACCACCAGGTTCAGGAACAGTTATCACCCCTCAACCATCAGGAAGGGGGTACAGGAGCCTCAGGACCCACACCACCAGCAACTGCAGAAACTGAGTGTGTGTGTGTTTGTTTCTTTGTTTCTTTTTCTGGATTTCCAGTGTCTCACTCCTGAGTTTCCCCTCGTGTCCTCAATTCTCAACTCTGAAGCTTATCCCCCTCACTCGGGGGCATCTGGGGTGTCGGGGTGGAGGTTTGTCCCTCGTAAAGCAGGTGTAACCTCCTTCCCTCCGTTGGCCTGCTCCTTGGGGCGGGGCAGGGTGGGGTGGGGGAGGAGAAGGCAGGGGAATCGTGTCGAGGCGGATTGTAAGTGAGGGAATGGTGGAGCAGACTCGATGTGTCTTACAGAAAGGACTGGAGACAGAAGTAGGAGGGAAGGGGGATGGAGGGAGCGACGGGCTAGGCCTGTGATCACGGGTCGTGGACAGAACCCGCTCTCCGCTAGAGCTTCCGAAAAAGGCTCCGGTCGAAGGTCAGGCAAGGATCAGCCTTGCTGGCGAGCCGCACTTGTCGGGGACTTGCTGCGGCCTGTTCTTGCGAAGCGCAACGGGAAATAAATCCCTAAACGGCATTCAGCAATTATAACGTGGGGAAACGAATTCTCGAGTGATGTTATGTCTCAGATTGGAGAAAATTATAACCTTCGAACCTGTGTTTGATTTTGAGCAGAGATGGGGTT
>NW_026781407.1:287500-307500 GCF_030144855.1 Hypanus sabinus
AGGGTGGGTGGGATCCTTCACGGTCCGGTGTGGATGCTACGTAGCCCCCCTCCCCGACGTGAGTGGGACGGACAGTCCGTGAGCAGGGTGGGTGGGATCCTTCACGGTCCCGGTGTGGATGCTACGTAGCCCCCTCCCCGACGTGAGTGGGACGGACAGTCCATGAGCAGGGTGGGGTGGGATCCCTCACGGTCCCGGTGTGGATGCTACGTAGCCCCCTCCCCGACGGGAGTGGGACGGACAGTCCGCGAGCAGGGTGGGTGGGATCCTTCATGACGTTACTGACCCTTTCCCGGCATCTTTCTGTCGATGCATCCCTGATGGTGGGCTGGCCGGTGCTGGTGACTTGCTGGGCAGCTTTGACTCCCCGTCGTCGGGGCTCCCTCTCCGCCGCAGGGCAGTCTCCGCGCCGAGCAGCGGTGCAGCTTGTCAGGACCGCGACTCTGTAGAACGATGTGAGCGTAGATGTGCAAAGCCCAGCTCTCTTCAGCCTCCTCAGAAAGGCGAAGCCTCGGTAATGTTGCTGCGCATCTTCATGCAGACCTTCCTCGGAATATTCCTCCCTGCAGACACTCATCTTGAGTCACGACAGCACGGAAGCAGACCGTGTCAAAACTCCCCATATTCTCCTACGCTCTCTACCGCACATCTGCGGAAGGACGTGCGTGGTCCAGCTCTCTTCAGAGAGCAGAGGTGCTGGCGAACTTTCCCGATTGTGTAGGATGCGTTCCAGGACCAGCAGGTGTAGGATCTTGTTGTTGTTACGTGTCCCGTAACTGGGTCACTTACCAGCAAAGATAGAGAGGTCCGTTGAAGTCTGATGTCACTATTTTCAAACGTTTTTATTTATAAAGGGACACAAAAGTCAGGTTAATACAAACATTCAGATAATGCACATCGTCAATACTCAATCTAAATCGTGGGTATAGTAATAATCATCATTAAGAAGTGAGCTCTGCTGTTGTCTAGGGGTTAATAGATTGTCCGTTGGAAATATAAAAGTCACTCAGAGGGCTGCAGGCCTCAGCCCTTTGGGAATCGCTGGGTTTCACGTGGGGCGACCGAGAGAGAGAGATTGGGGAGAAGAGAAAAAACTTGCTGAGTCTTGATGAATCTTCCGTGAAATCGGGGGAGCGTTGGTTCCCTCTCCCTGATGTTAGTTAAAAGCGGTTTTCTGTGATTCCAGCCACAAATTCCAATCCCGGAATCTAACGCACGTGGCTTCCTTCAGAATGGCATCCCGCTGCTGCGGGATCACTCTCTCGTGTCTTCTTGGTGCGTCTGAGGGGCTGTCCCCCTGAGACTCTCCTTTATACTTCCTCACGGGGTCGCAGGTGTCAATCAGGTTGGGATGATGCAATCTCTCTCTCAACCAGCCCACCTTGCCCGAGGGCTTTTCACGTGGTCTCCATGAGACAATAGTTGCTGGCATCTTATTCTGTATCCCTGGTGGGACGTGCAATTTTTCACGTTTCTCTCTCTCTCACTTCCTGGGTCTACTGACCCCCCCCCCCCCCCTCAACGGGTGCTCTTGCGATTCTCACAAAGGAGGGGGCTGGGAGCTGCAAGGGTGAAAAAAGACCCTGGTGGCAGTTGTACACAGACCCCCCCCCCCCCAAACAGCGGTAAGGATGTGGTCTAAAAGTTACAAGGGGAGATACCCTGCAGCGGATAGTGAGGTCAGCTGAGAAGATCATCGGGGTCTCTCTTCCCGCCATCGCGGACACTTACACCACAGGCTGCATCCGCAAAGCAAACAACCTTATGAAGGACCCCACGCACCCCTCATACAAACTCTTCTCCCTCCTGCCGTCTGGGAAAAGGCTCCGAAGCATTCGGGCTCTCACGATCGGACTATGTAACAGTTTCTTCCCCCAAGCTATCAGACTCCTCAATACCCAGAGCCTGGACTGACACCAACTAACTGCCCTATTGTCCTGTTTATTATTTATTGTAATGCCTGCACTGTTTTGTGCACTTTATGCAGTCCTGGGTAGGTCTGTAGTCCAGTGTAGTTTTTTTTCCGGTATTTTTTTTAACTTAGTTCAGTCTAGTTTTTGTACTGTTTCATGTAGCACCATGGTCCGGAAGAACGTTGTCTCGTTTTTACTGTGCACTGTACCAGCAGTTGTGGTCAAAACGACAATAAAAAGTGACTTGACTTGACTTGAGAAAATGTGTGGCAAAGGGGCAATTCTATGATAACCATGAGGCATTTCGACGCACAGGTGCGTTGGGATCCCAAGAGGGGAATTTCTGGAGTGCCTACATGATGGCTTTGAGCCCGCGAGGGGATCGCGCGATTCTGGACTGGACGTTGTGCAATGAACCAGATTTATTAGAGAGCTTCAGGTAAAGGAACCCTTAGGTGCCAGTGGTCGTAATACGGTAGAATTTTGTGAGCCACTTAGAACCCCTCATCTAAGGAAAGATGTGCTGGCATTGGACAGGGGCCAGAGGAGGTACACAAGAATGAACCCAGGAAAGCAAGGGTTAACGTATAAGGAGCATTTGACGGCTCTGGGCCTGTAATCACTGGAGTTTAGAAGAATGAGGAGAGATCTCATTGAAACCTATCGGATATTGAAAGGCTTAGACAGAGCAGACGTGGAGAGGGTGTTTTCTATGTGGGTGAGCCTTAGACAAGAGGGAACAGCCTGAGGGTTGAGGGATGGCTACTTAGAATGGAGACGTGGAGGAATTCCTTGAGCCAGAGGGCAGTGAACCTGTGGGATTCATCGCTACAAAATGGCGTTGGACGCCAAGTCACTGGGTGCACTTACAGCAGAAGTTGACTGGCTCTTGGTTAGTTTACGGTTTACAGGCAGGAGGCAGGAGAATGGGATTGAGAGGGATAATAAGTCAGCCATGATGGAATGACAGAGTAGAAGCATTCTGTTCCAATGTTTATGTTCTTGCTCTCTTATAGGCTACGTCTACACTACGCCAGATAGATCCGTAACCGAAGTTCTTTCTCTTCGTTTTGACCCTCCGTCCACACTAAACTGGCGTTTTCATCCCCCGAAACTGGAGCTTTTCAGACACGCTCTCCAGGGTGGGTATTTTTGAAAACGCTGCCCGGGCAGATCAGTGCGGACGGGGTAACCGGAGAAATCTGAAAACGCTGTCAGACGGCAGCGCGTCACTTCATTGTTTTCCTGAACGCAACCTAACAATTTCAGAACAGACGGCAACGAGACTGCGGCCAGAAGAGTTAGAAATATACTCCCCAAATACTTTGACCCATAACTTACTGAATGAATAAGTATACTCGCTTTGCCCTGTTTTCTGTCCTTGCTCGTATGAAGGTGGTTTACCTATTTCTGCAAGTACTTCTCTGACAATAGATGTGTAACAGCCCAATGTAACATTGTATGGAAATACAAGATAACACTGATGCAGACATGTTTTACACATTTAACAAGGTGCTTTATTAATGCAACAGAGATAGTCAGTTTTTCAATATCCATCATCAGCCGGGTCATACTGTCCGCAAACTCCGTCGGTTGCCGCCGTACGCTCCAGTATTTGTTTTTTTTTAGTTTTGGGTCCTCCTGCATGACAGCCAACAGCCGTCCATCGTTTTAAGTGTTTCTAGTCTGTAACTACACAAACGCGCACTTTCACGGCGAGATTCGACACCAAACATGTCGCTTGTTTTTGGCAGACATGTCCTGCGCATGCGCAGGAGGAGGAGATTCGCCGAAACCTCGGTTTCAATGTGGACAGAGGCACTTTCATAAATGCCTAGTGTGGACGCCTATCGTTCTTACGCAAAGCCAACGTTTTGAAAATTATCCGATCTAGTGTGGATGTAGCCATAGTCTTCATCTCCCTGCCCCAGCCACCTGGCTTCACGTTCCAGCTCTCCTCTCCTTAATGTGACTTCTCTCTTCCTTTCCAGACCTGGAGGAAGGCCTCAGTCCGAATTGTCAGCTTTCCAGACCTGGAGGAAGGCCTCAGCCTGAATTGTCAGCTTTCCAGACCTGGAGGAAGGCCTCAGTCCAAATTGTCAGCTTTCCAGACCTGGTGGAAGGCCTCAGCCTGAATTGTCAGCTTTCCAGACCTGGAGGAAGGCCTCAGCCTGAACTATCAGCTTTCCAGACCTGGAGGAAGGCCTCAGCCTGAACTGTCAGCTTTCCAGACCTGGAGGAAGGCCTCAGCCTGATGTGGTGAACTATGTGCCTGTCGGGACACGCCCCTGCTGACTGCTCCTGTGGCTCCTCCCACAGGCCCTGTATAAAGGAGATCTGCGGCCTGACGCTCGGCCTCAGTCTCCAAGACCTTGTATGATAGACACTCACTCCTGGTTCCTTCTTCCAGTCAATAAAAGCCGATATCTCGCCTACGTCTCAGTGTGAGTTATTGATGGTGCATCACCTGAATTGTCAGCTTTCCAGACCTGGAGGAAGGCCTCAGCCTGAATTGTCAGCTTTCCAGACCTGGAGGAAGGCCTCAGTCTGAATTGTCAGCTTTCCAGACCTGGAGGAAGGCCTCAGCCTGAATTGTCAGCTTTCCAGACCTGGAGGAAGGCCTCAGTCTGAATTGTCAGCTTTCCAGACCTGGAGGAAGGCCTCAGCCTGAATTGCCAGCTTTCCAGACCTGGAGGAAGGCCTCAGCCTGAATTGTCAGCTTTCCAGACCTGGAGGAAGGCCTCAGTCTGAATTGTCAGCTTTCCAGACCTGGAGGAAGGCCTCAGCCTGAACTATCAGCTGTTCGTCCACTTCCATAGATGCCGACTGACCCAACAGCGTGCATCTCAAGTAGATCTCAACCAGTCCCAGCTCCTGGCTTCCACCTGTTGCTCAGCTACTAAACCCGGCGGAACCGTTTCTACTGACGGGAGAAGGGGGCAAAGACGGGTCACCGGCACCTCGAAACCAGTCGCCCCGGGCGGACGGGGCTCGTCGAGCCGTGGTCGGCAGCTCACCCGGGAGAAGGAAAACTCTGATCTCAAACCTCTGCTGTACTCGCTCACGGGGGAGGCTCTGGGAGTGAATCCCGAGGAGGGAAAATCCGGAGCTGGAGTCCCTGAGGCAGTTCGACGCTGACTGGCAACTCCTGTGACGCCGCCGGTACAGAACCGTATCGGTCTCTGCCGTTCCTCTGGGTTCATCGTCTGCGTGGAGCCTGCTACACAGGGAACAGCCCGCTCTCCGTATCGCACTGATCTGGGTTGCGTACCTAGACGAGGAGAGCTCGACAAACGGAGAGCCTGAAATCCTGAGTTGCTCCGGCATTTTAGGTGCGCTGCTCCAGATCGCTGCCTGCTTGGCGAGTAAATTCGGTCTTAAAGATCAGCCCTTCTTCGATGGGACATCGGTTTCCACAATCACGACGGGGGTAAGATCTTCACCTCTCGGCCGGAATGTGAGAAAAGCTTTGAATGAGAAATTGAAACGCAGCTCGTCTGGGGCCTTACATCCTCGGGGATTATCCTCTGCCAACACAGCAGGGATAGAGATTAATCCGGGAATGACGCAGTCAAACCGTGGAGCCGGGGGGGGGGGGGAGAAGGGGACAGCCGTGGTCACTTTACAACAATTGGTGCGGCTTACTGCGGGGGGGGTGAGGGGGTGTGAGGAAGGTGGGGGCCTTGAAGAGCAGTGTTCTGCGCCTGAGCCAGCCGGGGAAGTCTGAACAACGTGTCAGCGGTGCAGTAACAAGGCGGCTGCTATGGAACGGTTCGGTAAGCGACTGGGAGCATGGAGGTCTACGGGAGTTAAACCCGGACAGCGAATCCGGAGTGGAGCCCCCCCCCCCCCGGACGTCATTGAACATCCTCCCGGCAGCTCCTGCGGCCGAGCCGGTGACAAACGTATCGCTTCATCAGCTTTCCTTCGGGCTCCACCGGTGAGGCCGAGAGGGGGATCTCGACGGCCGGGGCCTCTCAGGATCTCCGGACCTCCCGCCCGGGCCTGTGATGATGGTCGTTGTCACCCATCGTCCTTCCAGTCAGACGCACACCAACCAAGTGTTGTGTATTCAATATTTCAGTAACATTTGAGTCATATAAGTATTATTGTTCATTTAAATAATTAATTACAGGTTATAT
The DNA here is from genome assembly GCF_030144855.1 of Hypanus sabinus. NCBI lineage: Eukaryota > Metazoa > Chordata > Chondrichthyes > Myliobatiformes > Dasyatidae > Hypanus > Hypanus sabinus. The sequence continues at coordinate 293,556 of NW_026781407.1, forward strand.
ATGTGTTGGCGCGTGGCCTAGTGGGCAAGATATCAGACTAGTAACCTGAAGGTCACTGGTTCGAGCCTCAGCTGAGGCCGCGAGTTTGTGTCCTTCAGCAAGGCACTTAACACATTGCTCTGCGACACCGGTGCCGAGCTGCTTGGGTCCTAGTGCCCTTCCCTTGGACAATATCGGTGGCGTGGAGAGGGGAAGGCCTGCAGTTTGGGCAACTGCCGGTCTCCCACACAACGCTGCCCAGGGCCTGCGCCCTGGAAAAACTCCAGGCGGAGATCCACGGTCTCTCGAGACCGACGGATGCCACCACCACAGGTTCTGTGTAAAAATGTGTTAATAGTGTAAAGGGGGTTTCTTCTTTTTTCTTTGTTACTGTGTATGTAATCAAAAGGGCTTTGTTTTGTTAAAAGCAGGAATGTTCCTTTGTTGCGAGAGAGTGCTGGAAGCTTGTTTGGGTTAAAATTTACTGATAACGAGAATTGTATTCCTTTGTAAACCAAATGGGGATTAATGTTGTTCTTTCTTCCGAGCCCGTAAGCTATTGTTGGCGGGCTTTTGGGCAGATCGGCGTGAGGGGGTGAGAGAGGGAGGACGCGATGCTGTAAGCTGGGCGAGGAACGGACCCCAAGCGGGGGTCCGAGGCCGGGAGGTACTCCGAGGAGGGGGGATGAAGCTAGTTGTGCTTGGTTGACCACTCGGAGGGTCCTGAGCTGCGAGTCGAGGAGTTCGGAGGGGATCGAATGGTGGCCAGAAGACTTCAGTAATTGAGCTCCAACGGTTGTGCACGAAGTGGTTTGGACTTTGATAAGTTTGGCGCCTTTTCTTTAATTCTTCTCTTCATATATACTGTATCATTATTAATCACTTAGTTATAGTAACCTTTATAAATTGTACTCATTTAATCGCATATGGTGTACTGTCTGTTTTTGGGCGAGGCGGGGACATCACACAGCATCCGCACCAGCTGATTACCCAGTTTGACGGGACCGGAGGCTGCTCCCCCTAGACGAGAACGAGCTGAGCGAGCCTGAGGCGACCCAGGGGGTTACAATTGCATAAGTCACTGCAATATCACATGATACGTAAAGTAAAGGACCCACATTTCAGTCTCCTTTGTCTTCCTTTGAATTAACTTAATGTTTCAATGTTCCAAAGCGTAACACTAATTTATAATGAACAACTAATGGTAGGTCTTTGGAATCTGGGAGGAAACAGGGACACCCAGAGGAAACCCACACACTTTGTTAAGAAGTCGTTGGCCTTCATCAACCGTGGGATTGAGTTCGAGAGCCGAGGGGTAATATTAGAACTATACAGGACCCTGGTCAGACCCCACTTGGACTGCTGTGCTCAGTGCTGGTCGTCTCACTACAGGAAGACATGTGAAAACTATAGAGGGAGTTCAGAGGAGATTTACAAGGATGTTGCCTGGATCGGGGAGCGTGCCTTATGAGAACAGGTTGAGTGAACTCGGCCTTTTCTCCTTGGAGCGACGGAGGATGAGTGGTGACCTGATAGAGGTGTACAAGATGATGAGAGGCATTGATCATGTGGATAGTCAGAGGCTTTTTCCCCAGGGCTGAAATGGTTAACACGAGAGGAGACAGGTTTAAGGTGCTGAGGAGTAGGTACAGAGGAGATGTCAGGGGTAAGTTCTTTACCCAGAGAGTGGTGAGTGGTGGAATGGGCTGCCGGTGACGGTGGTGGAGGCGGATACGATAGGGTCTTTTAAGAGACTCCTGGACAGGTACTTGAAGCTTAGTAAAATAGGCTGTGCGGTAGGGAGATTCTGGACCATTTCTAGAGTAGGTTACATGGTCAGCACGACATTGTGGGCCGAAGGGTCTGTGATGGGCTGTAGGTTTCTGTGTTTCTATGTTCAGGGGCAGCACGTACCGACTCTTTATACAGTCTGCATCGGAATCGAACTCTGAATCCCAACACCCCCTCCCCGCCAAGGAAACTGGGAAGCAGCTTCACAGTTTGGGTTGGTGAGACGGAAGACCCTGCCTACGGGTAGACCAAAGATTCGACCCTACGGCCCCGGAGATACACAAACGACCAAGCTAGGCCGTCAGTCGACAGACATTCAGCTAGGTTAAGATAGTCCCCCAGCTCCGGAGGGTACTTTCCCCGATGGTCGCGACCTCTGCGTCGTGAGGAGCCCCTGGAGGTAAAGGGACAGGGTGTGAGTCTCTCCCACGGGCTGTGCTTTTACTCCTGGGATGCCCGAAACCAGACCGCGGTGCCCAAAGGACAGGGCACCCAAAGGGAGGGGAGCTACTGCACCCTTCAAACAGGCCAGTCGATGTCAGGCACGGCAGAGGTAGCTTTCGACACCCCCCCCCTACCCCCACCCCCACCGACACAGGTCAGCCTCCAGCTGTAGCGGCATTGTGCTAACCGCGGAATAATTAAAATCATGTTTTAATTATTTCAAGGAAACAACCTCTCCCTCAACATCGCAAAAACAGAGGAGCTGGTCGGGGATTACAGGAGGAATGGAGACGGGCTGACCCCTATTGACATCAATGGATCTGGGGTTGAGAGGGTGAACAGCTTCAAGTTCCTCGGCATCCACATCACCGAGGACCTCACGTGGTCTGTCCACACCGGCTGTGCGGTGAGAAAGGCCCAACAGCGTCTCTTTCACCTCAGACGGTTGAGGAAGTTTGGTGTGGGGGTACCCAAATCCTCAGGACTTTCTACAGGGGCACGATCGAGGACATCCTGACCGGCTGCATCACGGCCCAGTACAGGAACTGTATCTCCCTCAATGGCAGGGGCACGATCGAGGGCATCCCGACCGGCTGCATCACGGCCCGGTACGGGAACTGTACCTCCCTCAGTCGCAGGGGCACGATTGAGAGCATCCCGACCGGCTGCATCACGGCCCGGTACAGGAACTGTACCTCCCTCAGTCGCAGGGGCACGATTGAGGGCATCCTGACCGTCTGCATCACTGCCCGGTACGGGAACTGTACCTCCCTCAGTCGCAGGGGCATGATTGAGGCCATCCTGACCGGCTGCATCACGGCCCGGTACGGGAACTGTACCTCCCTCAATGGCAGGGGCACGATTGAGGGCATCCCGACCGGCTGCATCACGGCCCGGTACGGGAACTGTATCTCCCTCAATGGCAGGGGCACGATTGAGAGCATCCCGACCGGCTGCATCACGGCCCGGTACGGGAACTGTACCTCTCTCAGTCGCAGGGGCACGATTGAGAACATCCTGACCGGCTGCATCACGGCCCGGTACGGGAACTGTATCTCCCTCAGTCGCAGGGGCACGATTGAGAGCATCCCGACCGGCTGCATCACGGCCTGATACGGGAACTGTATCTCCCTCAATGACAGGGGCACGATTGAGAACATCCCGACTGGCTGCATCACGGCCCGGTACGGGAACTGTATCTCCCTCAATGGCAGGGGCACGATTGAGAGCATCCTGACCGGCTGCATCACGGCCCGGTACGGGAACTGTACCTCCCTCAATGGCAGGGGCATGATTGAGAGCATCCTGACCGGCTGCATCACGGCCCGGTACGGGAACTGTACCTCCCTCAGTCGCAGGACTCCGCAGAGAGTGGTGCGGACAGCCCGGCGCATCTGTAGATGTGAACTCCCCACCATTCAGGACGTTTACAGAGACAGGGGTGTGAAAAGGGCCCGAAGGATCACTGGGGACCCGAGTCACCCCGAACACAACCTATTCCACCCGGGAAACGGTCCCGCAGTGTAAAACCCAGGACCGACAGCTTTCCCCACCAGGCCGTCAGACTGATTAACTCACGCTGACACAACTGTACATCCATGTTATATTGACTGTCCTGTTGTACGTACTATTTATTATAAATTGCTATAAATTGCACATTCAGACGGAGACGTAAAGATGTTTACTCCTTGTGTACATGAAGGATGCGAGAAATGAAGTGAATTCTATTCAATATTCTCTTGCAATGGGCAGAGATTACCCAGGATTAAGACATTAGTAAAAAAAAAAATTATCAAGGATTTATTTAAGTTAAATACGGTGTTTAATACTTTCCCACGCTGGGGTGACCCAGTTCTCTGATCGCAACCTCTGTCCGGGCATGGTCGATTAAAGACCGGGATTATTTTCTCTCACCGACATCGGAACATCCTTTCTCTTTTTTTTGACAAAACTTGTCGATTCAGTCCCAGGATGAGCAAGAGACCCGAGGCTTCCAGGACCAGCGAGGCAAGTGTCCCGTGTTGCATGTCGACGGGACGTGGGAGGCAACTGGAGCACTGGGAGGGGGTGGGGTGGAATGTATAAATTGCTTCCAGGCTGCGGGAGGGGTTGAACGCTGGCGCCGCTGTCGTCTGCCTGCCCTGCCCTGCGGGCAGGTGAGTGGCGGAGACAGGAGGGGGTGAGGGGAGGGGGTTGGCAGGTCACCGAAGACACTCGTTCGTTTCCACAGACGTGGAGAGCATTCACGGTCTGGTGCGAGGGTGGGGGTGGGGGGGGGGTCAGGGTTGATCCTGCACAGCATTGGAAGAAAAGGGCTGCAGAAAGTTGTAAACTCAGACAGCTCCATCATGGGGCACCGGCCTCCACAGCACCCAAAACACCTATAAGGAGCAGTGCTTCAGAAAATCAGCGTCCATCACTGAGGAACCCCGTCACCCAGGACATGCCCTCTTCTCGTGGCAACCATCAGGGAGGAGGTACAGGAGCCCAGAGACACACATTCAGCGATTCAGGAACAGCTTCTTCCCCTCTGCCTTCAGGGAGGAGGTACAGGAGCCTGAAGACACAAACTCAGCGATTCAGGAGCAGCTTCTTCCCCTCCGCCATCAGGGAGGAGGTACAGGAGCCTGAAGACACACACTCAGCGATTCAGGAACAGCTTCTTCCCCTCCGCCATCAGGGAGGAGGTACAGGAGCCCGGAGACACACACTCAGCGATTCAGGAGCAGCTTCTTCCCCTCCGCCATCAGGGAGGAGGTACAGGAGCCTGAAGACACACACTCAGCGATTCAGGAGCAGCTTCTTCCCCTCCGCCATCAGGGAGGAGGTACAGGAGCCTGATGGTTGAGGGGTAATAACTGTTCCTGAACCTGATGGGGTGGGTCCTGAGGCTCCTGTACCTCCATCCTGATGGTTGAGGTAATAACTGTTCCTGAACCTGATGGGGTGGGTCCTGAGGCTCCTGTACCTCCATCCTGATGGTTGAGGTAATAACTGTTCCTGAACCTGGTGGTGTGGGTCCTGAGGCTCCTGTACCTCCTTCCTGATGGTTGAAGGGTAATAACTGTTCCTGAACCTGGTGGTGTGGGTCTTGAGGCTCCAGTACAGCCTTCCTGATGGTTGAGGAGTAATAACTGTCCCTGAACCTGGTAGTGTGGGTCCTGAGGCCCCTGTACCTCCTTCCTGATGGTTGAGGGGTGATAACTGTTCCTGAACCTGGTGGTGTGGGTCCTGGGGCTCCTGTACCTCCTTCCTGATGGTTGAGGGGTAATAACTGTCCCTGAACCTGGTGGTGTCGGTCCTGAGGCTCCCATACCTCCTTCCTGATGGTGGAGGGGTAATAACTGTTCCTGAACCTGGTGGTGTGGGTCCTGAGGCTCCTGTACCTCCTTCCTGATGGTTGAGGGGTGATAACTGTCCCTGAACCTGGTGGTGTGGGTCCTGAGGCTCCCGTAACTCCTCCCTGATGGCCGCGGCGGGAAGAGATTGGTGGGGGTCCCTGACGATGGAGGCTGCTTCCCTATGACAACGCTCCATGTTGATGTGTTCAGTGGCGGGGAGGGCTTGACCCACGATGGACTGGGCCAAATCAACTCCTTGGTTTCAATGCCAGGCCGGTCAATCCACTCTCCACTGTGTGCCCAGGGAAGTTTTGCCAACGTTCCGGATGCCGTGCCTGAGCTTCTGGCGGAAGCAGAGCCAGTGCCTGTCTTCCCCTGTCATGGCACTTGACCCTCTCCACCTCCGATGAGGACTGGCTCACGGCCCTCCTCCTGATGTCAAAGGGATGCCGCCATATTGCTGTTGCCGTCTGGGTGGGTGAACTTTAGTTTTTGCTGAACTGGTTTTGCAAGTACCGCTCATCGCCAGTGTCTGCACAGAGAATTACACCCTCGAGACAAGCCCTTCAGCCCATCTAGTCCCTGCTGAAGCCATTAAGCCGCCTAAACTAGGGTTCGCCAACCCTTTTTTTTGCACCGCAGACCGGTTTAATATTGATAATATCCTTGCGGACTGGCCGACGGGGGGTGGGGGGAGGGGGTGTTAATTACGGCCAGAATATCGGTGATAAGTCAACTATAAGTCACTTATAAGTGGCTAGCACACTCAATTTCGTTTCTAAAAGGGTTTATCTAATGAATTTAATATTAAACACACAGAGCAAACTTTCCTCACATGAATATAGCGATAAGTCAATTACAACTCACTTATAAGTCAATACCATCTTAACAGTTTAAGTAACGTTTGGATATTAAACACACAGCGCGTATTTTCCTCGTATGAACATATTAAATCACTGCAACACACCAGTGAGAGGACAAGGTCAGGGCCGGACGTCCCCGTACCGGGGCCGTGGCGATCGCAGTCCGGAGAGAGTGACCGACCGAGCGAGGGGTGCGACAGGGCGCGCACCCGCCCCCCTTGTGGGTAGCTAGGGTCTATCGGCCGACAGAAGTTTGGCTCGAGGGATGACTTTCAGTCGATCGCAGCGAGGTAGCTGCTCCGCTACTTACGAAACCCCGAGCCCGAATTAGGTCGACTGTAAATATCTTAGCACCGGGTTCCCCACGGACATTCGGTGTGCTGAACAGGCTCAGAGGCGGCGCCCGTCTGTCCGCGCTCCAGGCCGGCAGCAACGGCGTTTCCCGCCGGCCGGTTACCCGAGGCCGACCTGCGATCCCTGGCGGGAGGGTGTCGCCGCGTTTGGGCGACTGACGACCTCGCGTGGGTTCAAGTTCAACAGGGAATGAGGAAAGGTGCAGCTGACTCCTATCGCTTCGTACCATCGCCAAATCATATCGTTCCCTCGCACCTGCACCTGGACCATACCCCTTCCAACCATGTAGCTATCTAAACTTCTCTTAAACATCGAAATCAAGCTCGCACGCACCTCTTGCGCTGGCAAGTTCATTCCACGCTCTCACCTTCCCCCCCCCATGTTCCCCTTGAACTTCTCACCTTTCACCCCTGACCCATGACCTCTGGTGGTCGCCCCACCCAACCTCAGTGGAAAAAGCCTGCTTGCAGTCACCCTATCCATACCCCTGATGATTTTGTCTCAAATCTCCTCTCAGTCGTCTCTGTTTCAAGGAACACGGTCCTAACCGATTCAACCTTTCCTTATAACTCGGGCCCTCCAGACCCAGCAACATCCCTGTAAACTTTCCCTGTGCTCTTTTTAAGTATTAACAATAAGTTAATGGCCCCAACTTCAATAAGTACTCCTTAACAGTAAGTACTCCTGTTTTGAGTACTGTTGGGGCAGGGAACGGCCTACCTGGGGGAAGCAACAGCGGCCGTGCCTCTGGCCCTGTGGCTCAGAAGGGTAGGGAAAGGAAGAGGAAGGCAGCAGTGATAGGGGACTCGATAGTTAGGGGATCAGACAGGCGATTCTGTGGACACAGGAAAGAAACACGGATGGTAGTTTGCCTCCCAGGTGCCAGGGTCCAGGATGTTTCTGATCGCGACCACAATATCCTGCAGTGGGAGGGAGAACAGCCAGAGGTCGTGCTACATATTGGCACCGATGACATAGGCAGGAAAAGGGAGGACGTCCTGTAAGCTGACTGCAGGGAGTTGAGAAGCAGGGCCTCAAAGGTTTTCTAGGTCTACTGGGGAGAGTTTAAACTAGAATTCCTGCGGGTTGGGAGCCGAACTAAAATGGAGAAGGCAGCATTGGCTCACAAATAGAGAAAGCTTGTAGACAGTGTGAGAGGAAGGATAGGCTGGTGATAGAGAAGGGACACGCACAGACTGTTGGTTCGAGTTGTGTCTATTTTAATGCAAGGAGTATCACGAACAAAGCGGATGAGCTGAGAGCGTGGATCAGGACCTGGAGCTATGATGTTGTGGCTACTACAGAGACTTGGTGGCTCAGGGGCAGGAATGGGGGAGTGGCACTGCTGATCAGAGATAGTGTCACGGCTGCAGAAAAGGAGGAAGTCATGGAGGGGTTATCTACCGAGTCTCTGAGGGTGGAAGTTAGGAACAGGAAGGGGTCAATAACTCTACTGGGTGTCTTTTATAGACCACTCAATAGTAACAGGGACATCGAGGAGCAGATAGGGAGACAGATTCTGGAAAGGAGTAATAATAACAGGGTTGTCGTGATGGGAGATGTTAATTTCCCCAATATTGATTGGCATCTCCCTAGAGCAAGGGGTTTAGATGGGGTGAAGTTTGTTAGGTGTGTTCAGGAAGGTTTCCTGACACAATATGTAGATAAGCCTACCAGAGGAGAGGCTGTACTTGATCTGATATTGGGAAATGAACCTGGTCAGGTGTCAGATCTCTCAGTGGGAGAGCATTTTGGAGATAGTGATCACAATCCTTTCTCCTTTTGGCATTGGAGAGGGATAGGAACAGACAAGTTAGGGAAACGTTTAATTGGAATAAGGGGAAATATGAAGCTATCAGGCAGGAACTTGGAAGCATAAACTGGGAACAGATGTTGTCAGGGAAATGTGGCAGATGTTCAGGAGATATTTGTGTAATGTTCTGCATAGGCACATTCCAATGAGACAGGGAAAGGACGGTAGGGTACAGGAATCACTTTGTACGAAGGCTGTTGAAATTTTGTCAAGAAGAAAAGAAAGCTTACAAAAGATTCAAACAACCAGGTAATGATGGAGATCTAGCAGGAAGGAGCTTAAGAATGAAATTAGGAGAGCCAGAAGGGGCCATGAGAAGGCCTTGGCGGGCAGGATTAAGGAAAACCCCAAGGCATTCTACAAGTATGTGAAGAGCAAGAGGATAAGACGTGAAAGAAAGGGAAGCACAGGAGCGCCCACAGGACTGCTTTGAATCGGTGGACTGGACTGTATTCAGGGATTCACCTTCGAACCTGGATGGGAATGCTGCAGTTGTTACCGACCTCATTAAAACCTGTGTGGATGAGTGTGTGCCCGCAAGGACTTACTGTACATTCCCAAATGAAAAGCCGTGGATGAACCAGGAGGTACGTCGTCTGCTGAAGGCTAGATCTGTGGCATTCAAGTCTGGCAACCCAGGCCTGTACCAGAAAACCAGGTATGATTTGCGGAGGGCTATTTCAAGGGCAAAGGGACAATCTTGAACGAGGTTGGAGGCGAAATCGGATGCACGGCAACTCTGGCAGAAACTGCAAGGCATTACTTCCTACAAAGCGAAACCCAATAGCAGGAACGGCTGCGATGCTTCACCACCAGATGAACTCAGCGCCTTCTATGCACGCTTGGAAAGGGAGAACATAACTACAGCTGTGAAGATCCCTGCTGCACCTGATGACCCTGTGACCTCCGTCTCAGAGGCCGATGTTGGACTGTCTTTACAGAGAGTGAACCATCGCAAGGCAGAAGGTCCCAATGGAGTATCTGGTAAGGCTCTGAAAACCTGGGCCAACCAACTAGCGGGAGTACTCAAGGACATTTTCAACCTCTCACTGATATGGGCGGGAGTTCCCACTTGCTTCAAAAAGGCAACAATTATACCAGTGCCTAAGAAGAATAATGTGGGCTGCCTTAATGACTATCGCCCGGAACCACTCACATCGACAGTGATGAAATGCTTTGAGAGGCTGGTCATGACTAGACTGAGCTCCTGCATCAGCAACGACATGGACCCAATGCAATTTGCCTATCGTCACGATAGATCAACAGCAGATACAATGTCAATGGCTCTCCACACGGCTTTAGACCACCTGGACAACACAAACACCTACGTCAGGATGCTGTTCATTGACTATAGTTCAGCATTCAATACCATCATTCCCACAATCCTGATTGAGGAGTTGCAGAACCTGGGTCTCTGTACCTCCCTCTGCAATGGGATCCTCGACTTCCTAAACGGAAGACCACAGACTGTGCAGATTGGTGATAACATATCTTCCTCGTTGACAATCAACACTGGCTCACCTCAGGGGTGTGTGCTTAGCTCTCTGCTCTATTCTCTATATACACATGATTGTGTGGCTAGGCAGAGCTCAAATACCATCTATAAATTTGCTGATGATACAACCATTGTTGGTAGAGTCTCAGGTGGGCGTACAGGAGTGAGATATGCCAACTAGTGGAGTGGTGTCACAGCAACAACCTGGCACTCGACGTCAGTAAGACGAAAGAGCTGATTGTGGACTTCAGGAAGGGTGAGATGAAGGAACACACACCAGTCCTCACAGAGGGATCGGAAGTGGAGAGAGTGAGCAGTTTCAAATTCCTGGGTGTCAGGATCACTGAGGATCTAACCTGGTCCCAACATATCGATGTAGTCGTAAAGAAGGCAAGACAGTGACTATACTTTATTAGGAGTCTGATGCAATTTGGCATGTCAACAAATACACTCAAAAACTTCCATAGTTGTACCGTGGAGAGCATTCTGACAGGCTGCATCACTGTCTGGTATGGAGGGGCTACCGCACAGGACCGAAAGAAGCTGCAGAAGGTTGTAAATCTAATCAGCTCCATCTTGGGTAACTAGCCTACAAAGTACCCAGGACATCTTCAGGAAGCGGTGTCTCAGAAAGGCAGCGTCCATTATTAAGGACCCCCAGCACCCAGGGCATGCCCTTTTCTCACTGTTACCATCAGGGAGGAGGTACAGGAGCCTGAAGACACACACTCAGCGATTCAGGAACAGCTTCTTCCCCTCTGCCATCAGGGAAGAGGTACAGGAGCCTGAAGACACACACTCAGCGATTCAGGAACAGCTTCTTCCCCTCCGCCATCAGGGAGGAGGTAAAGGAGCCTGAAGACACACACTCAGCGATTCAGGAACAGCTTCTTCCCCTCTGCCATCAGGGAGGAGGTACAGGAGCCTGAAGACACACACTCAGCGATTCAGGAACAGCTTCTTCCCCTCTGCCATAAGGGAGGAGATACAGGAGCCTGAAGACACACACTCAGCGATTCAGGAACAGCTTCTTCCCCTTCGCCATCAGGGAGGAGGTAAAGGAGCCTGAAGACACACACTCAGCGATTCAGGAACAGCTTCTTCCCCTCCGCCATCAGGGAGGAGGTAAAGGATCCTGAAGACACACACTCAGCGATTCAGGAACAGCTTCTTCCCCTTCGCCATCAGGGAGGAGGTAAAGGAGCCTGAAGACACACACTCAGCGATTCAGGAACAGCTTCTTCCCCTCTGCCATCAGGGAGGAGGTACAGGAGCCTGAAGACACACACTCAGCGATTCAGGAACAGCTTCTTCCCCTCTGCCATAAGGGAGGAGATACAGGAGCCTGAAGACACACACTCAGCGATTCAGGAACAGCTTCTTCCCCTCTGCCATCAGGGAGGAGGTACAGGAGCCTGAAGACACACACTCAGCGATTCAGGAACAGCTTCTTCCCCTCTGCCATAAGGGAGGAGATACAGGAGCCTGAAGACACACACTCAGCGATTCAGGAACAGCTTCTTCCCCTCTGCCATCAGGGAGGAGGTACAGGAGCCTGAAGACACACACTCAGCGACTCAGGAACAGCTTCTTCCCCTCCGCCATAAGGGAGGAGATACAGGAGCCTGAAGACACACACTCAGCCATTCAGGAACTGCTTCTTCCCCTCCGCCATCAGGGAGGAGGTACAGGAGCCTGAAGACACACACTCAGCGATTCAGGAACAGCTTCTTCCCCTCTGCCATAAGGGAGGAGATACAGGAGCCTGAAGACACACACTCAGCGATTCAGGAACAGCTTCTTCCCCTCTGCCATCAGGGAGGAGGTACAGGAGCCTGAAGACACACACTCAGCGACTCAGGAACAGCTTCTTCCCCTCCGCCATAAGGGAGGAGATACAGGAGCCTGAAGACACACACTCAGCCATTCAGGAACTGCTTCTTCCCCTCCGCCATCAGGGAGGAGGTACAGGAGCCTGAAGACACACACTCAGCGATTCAGGAACAGCTTCTTCCCCTCTGCCATCAGGGAGGAGGTACAGGAGCCTGAAGACACACACTCAGCGACTCAGGAACAGCTTCTTCCCCTCCGCCATAAGGGAGGAGATACAGGAGCCTGAAGACACACACTCAGCCATTCAGGAACTGCTTCTTCCCCTCCGCCATCAGGGAGGAGGTACAGGAGCCTGAAGACACACACTCAGCGATTCAGGAACAGCTTCTTCCCCTCTGCCATAAGGGAGGAGATACAGGAGCCTGAAGACACACACTCAGCGATTCAGGAACAGCTTCTTCCCCTCTGCCATCAGGGAGGAGGTACAGGAGCCTGAAGACACACACTCAGCGACTCAGGAACAGCTTCTTCCCCTCCGCCATAAGGGAGGAGATACAGGAGCCTGAAGACACACACTCAGCCATTCAGGAACTGCTTCTTCCCCTCCGCCATCAGGGAGGAGGTACAGGAGCCTGAAGACACACACTCAGCGATTCAGGAACAGCTTCTTCCCCTCTGCCATCAGGGAGGAGGTACAGGAGCCTGAAGACACACACTCAGCGACTCAGGAACAGCTTCTTCCCCTCCGCCATAAGGGAGGAGATACAGGAGCCTGAAGACACACACTCAGCCATTCAGGAACAGCTTCTTCCCCTCCGACATCAGTGAGGCGGTACAGGATCCTGAAGTCACACACTCAGCGATTCATGAACAGCTTCTTCCCCTCCGCCATCGGGGAGGAGGTACAGGAGCCTGAAGGCACACACTCAGTGATTCGGGAACAGCTTCTTCCCCTCCGCCATCAGGGAGGAGGTACAGGAGCCTGAAGACACACACTCAGCGATTCAGGAACAGCTTCTTCCCCTCTGCCATAAGGGAGGAGATACAGGAGCCTGAAGACACACACTCAGCGATTCAGGAACAGCTTCTTCCCCTCTGCCATCAGGGAGGAGGTACAGGAGCCTAAAGACACACACTCAGCGACTCAGGAACAGCTTCTTCCCCTCCGCCATAAGGGAGGAGATACAGGAGCCTGAAGACACACACTCAGCCATTCAGGAACTGCTTCTTCCCCTCCGCCATCAGGGAGGAGGTACAGGAGCCTGAAGACACACACTCAGCGATTCAGGAACAGCTTCTTCCCCTCTGCCATCAGGGAGGAGGTACAGGAGCCTGAAGACACACACTCAGCGACTCAGGAACAGCTTCTTCCCCTCCGCCATAAGGGAGGAGATACAGGAGCCTGAAGACACACACTCAGCCATTCAGGAACAGCTTCTTCCCCTCCGACATCAGTGAGGCGGTACAGGATCCTGAAGACACACACTCAGCGATTCATGAACAGCTTCTTCCCCTCCGCCATCGGGGAGGAGGTACAGGAGCCTGAAGACACACACTCAGCGATTCATGAACAGCTTCTTCCCCTCCGCCATCAGGGAGGAGGTACAGGAGCCTGAAGGCGCACACTCAGCGATTCGGGAACAGCTTCTTCCCCTTTGCCATCTGATTCCTAAATGGACTTTGAAGCTTTGGACAGTACCTCATTTTTTTTAAATATACAGTATTTCTGTTTTTGCACATTTTTTAATAATATATTCAATACACATAATTGATTCACTTGTTTATCTAGTATGTCTTTTTTTTCTCTCTCTCTGCTAGATTATGTTTTGCATTGAACTGCTGCTGCTAAATTATCAAATTTCACGTTGCATGCCAATGATAATAAAACTGATTCTGAATAGAACCAATTAAGTGTGACAGTGGAAAAGTGTGAATGGAACCGGAGGAGATAGCAGAGACACTTAATGAATACTTTGCTTCAGTATTCACTACGGAAAAGGATCTTGGTGATTATAGTGATGACTTGCAGCGG
>NW_026781407.1:315000-332342 GCF_030144855.1 Hypanus sabinus
ATTTCAAACAACTGGTTTTTTCCTAACCATGATTCCCCCTCTCCCTTCCCCTTTTCCCAACCATGATTCCCCCTCCCTTCCCCTTTTCCCAACCATGATTCCCCTCTCCCTTCCCCTTTTCCAAACCATGATTCCCCTCTCCCTTCCCCTTTTCCAAACCATGATTCCCCTCTCCCTTCCCCTTTTCCCAACCACGATTCCCCTCTCCCTTCCCCTTTTCCCCAACCATGATTCCCCTCTCCCTTCCCCTTTTCCCAACCATGATTCCCCTCTCCCATCCCCTTTTCCAAACCATGATTCCCCTCTCCCGTCCCCTTTCCCCAACCATGATTCCCCTCTCCCTTCCCCTTTTCCAAACCATGATTCCCCTCTCCCTTCCCCTTTCCCCAACCATGATTCCCCTCTCCCTTCCCCTTCTCCCAACCACGATTCCCCTCTCCCTTCCCCTTTTCCAAACCATGATTCCCCTCTCCCTTCCCCTTTCCCCAACCATGATTCCCCTCTCCCTTCCCCTTTTCCAAACCATGATTCCCCTCTCCCTTCCCCTTTCCCCAACCATGATTCCCCTCTCCCTTCCCCTTTTCCAAACCGATTCCCCTCTCCCATCCCCTTTTCCAAACCATGATTCCCCTCTCCCTTCCCCTTTCCCCAACCATGATTCCCCTCTCCCATCCCCTTTTCCAAACCATTTCCCCTCTCCCTTCCCCTTTCCCCAACCATGATTCCCCTCTCCCTTCCCCTTTTCCAAACCATGATTCCCCTCTCCCTTCCCCTTTCCCCAACCATGATTCCCCTCTCCCTTCCCCTTCTCCCAACCATGATTCCCCTCTCCCTTCCCCTTTTCCAAACCATGATTCCCCTCTCCCTTCCCCTTCTCCCAACCATGATTCCCCTCTCCCTTCCCCTTTTCCCAACCGTGATTCCCCTCTCCCTTCCCCTTTCCCCAACCATGATTCCCCTCTCCTTTCCCCTTTTCCCAACCATGATTCCCCCTCCCTTCCCCTTTTCCAAACCATGATTCCCCTCTCCATTCCCCTTTTCCAAACCATGATTCCCCTCTCCCTTCCCCTTTTCCCAACCACGATTCCCCCTCCCTTCCCCTTTTCCCAACCACGATTCCCCCTCCCTTCCCCTTTTCCCAACTACGATTCCCCCCCTCCCTTCCCCTTTTCCAAACCATGATTCCCCTCTCCCTTCCCCTTCTCCCAACCATGATTCCCCTCTCCCTTCCCCTTCTCCTAACCATGATTCCCCCTCTCCCTTCCCCTTTTCCCAACCATGATTCCCCCTCCCTTCCCCTTTTCCCAACTACGATTCCCCTCTTCCTTCCCCTTTTCCCAACTACGATTCCCCTCTCCCTTCCCCTTTTCCCAACCACGATTCCCCCTCCCTTCCCCTTTTCCCAACCACGATTCCCCCTCCCTTCCCCTTTTCCCAACTACGATTCCCCCTCTCCCTTCCCCTTTTCCCAACCACGATTCCCCTCTTCCTTCCCCTTTTCCCAACCATGATTCCCCATCTCCCTTCCCCTTTCCCAACCACGATTCCCCTCTCCCTGCCCACAATCCAATAGAGCAGATGTGGAAAGGATGTTTCCCATGGTGGGGGCATCTAGGATAAGAGGGGCACAGGCCTTTCAACACAGAGATGCGAGGGGGAATTTCTTTCGCCAGAGGGTGGTGAATTTGTGGAATTTGTTGCCTCGTGCAGCTGTGAAGGCCAGCGGAGGTCGTTGGGGGTATTTAAGGCAGAGATTGATGGGTTCTTGATTGGACACGGCATCAAAGGTTTCGGGGAGAAGGCCGGGAACTGGGGTTTGAGGAGGAGACAGGAAATAAGGATCAGCCATGATTGAATGGTGGGGCAGACTCGATGGGCCAGATGGCCTAGTTCTGCTCTTATGCCTTACAGGGTGGACTAGCTGTCTACGTGACACGCAGGCCAGGTCAGTACGATACAGCCGGGGGGTGGTGAATTTGTGGAATTTGTTGCCACGTGCAGCTGTGGAGGCTGGGTGGGGGGGGGGTCGTTGGGGGTATTTCAGGCAGAGATTGATAGGTTCTTGATTGGACACGACATCAAAGGTTACGGGGAGAAGGTCGAGAACTGGGGTCGAGGAGGAGATAGGAAAAAAAGTATCAGCAGCCATGATTGAATGGCGGGGCAGATTTGATTGGGCCAGATGGCCTAATTCTGCTGCTATATCTTATGGTCTTTTACAATGGAGACCCAAATCAGAATCAGGTTTATCATCTCTCACATATGTAATGAAATTTGTTTTTTTTTGCGACAGCAGTACAGTGCGACAAAGTTCCCCTTTCTGTCACTTCCCACAGGACTCTCTCTTTCATAACTGTCTCCTCTCTCCTGACTTCTCCAACTGACCTGTCGAACAGTGAGGTGCCTAGAGAGAGTGGACGTGCAGAGGATCTTTCCTGCAGAGGGGGAGTCTAGGACCAAAGAAGGGCACAGAATCGATGAACACCCATTTAGAATGGAGATGAGGAGGAATTTATAAAGGTGAGATAATCTGTAGATGCTGTAAATCCAGATGCCTCAGACTTTGCACTGTAGTAATTAGTTCCTCATCTTGCGTAAGTACGGCGGCAGCCTGTCTCCTACCGAGCACGCACTGGAGAGCAGCACCGACAGAAGGGGACAGCCTCACCCCCCCCCCCCACCCAACCCATCAGAGACTCCAGCGCGCCATCTTGGGAGCCTCCTCCCGTCGGGTGTCTGCAACAGGAGGGACTATCGTCAGCATGAATTCTCTCAGATGTGGAGAGGAGGAGAGCATTCTAACTGGTTGCATCACGGCCTGGTCTGGAGGGTGTGGCAGGGGGTGAGTGGGGGCTGCAGAGGCTCCAGCCCACCCAGCATCGAGGACATCTTCAAGAGGCGATGCCTCAAAACGACGGCATCCGTCACTAGTTACGTTCAGCCTGACGGATATGCTACCTTCTCCGAACAATCATCGGGGAGGTGGGACAAGATCCACAAACACCACCTCGCCAATTTTCTTTTAACCTGTACAAACTGTTTGGGTCAAATTTGACCCGTTTTGACATTTGACCCCAGTAAAAACACCCTAAATGCCATTTTTTTTTAAAGCCGAAATTTGATGATTTTTCCTAAAGTGACCCAAAATGTGCTAAAATGAAAAAAAAAATAAGAATTTTAAACTTTTGTACAGGGGCTACAAATTTTTGTACATTGAGGCTGTTCCAGGTCAAATTTGACCCGTATCTGTTGAAATGGATTTTACATCCCTGAAACATTAATTAAGGATTAATCACCCATTTATTAATGTCAGATAGGCTATTTATACATTCTAAATAGATCTGTGGTTCAAAATTTGGTATGGACAATGGTTATGAGGGGATTCCTGGGCCAGGTCAAAATTGACCCGGACCGTACTGTGAAGGTATACAATATTCAGATTCAGATTATTGTCATTTACAAACCACAAATGCAATGCAGTTAAAAATGAGACAACGTCCCTCCAGAATGATATCACAAAAGCTCACGACAAAACGGACTGCACCAGAAAATCCACATAACGTTTGGTAATCCCCAAATCCAGAGTCCGGAGAGGCTGCTGCGTATCGATATCGTGCTAAGGGTTAATTTCTGTTTTTGCAACTATTTATCTTAATTTAACTCTTCGACGTTGTCACAGCCGCAGGTTCAGCGGAGACGCTCACGATTATCCACGTGCCGGACGATACTTCACGGTGGCTGTACTTAACCCGTTCCTTTCCGTCGTAGCGCTTCCCGAGACCTGAGCAAAGTTTCACTGCCGCTGCTTCCCTGGGGAAAGTGGGCTGACGCTGAGGACCAAAGGTCTTCGTTTTCAGAATCAGAATCAGGCTTAATATCACCGGCGTGTGTCGTGAAATTCGTTAACTTAGTGGCAGCAGTTCAATGCAATACATAATCTCGAAGAAAAAAACAAAGTATAATAATAATAATAATAATAAATCAATCAATTACAGTATACGTATATTGGACAGATTAAAAATCATGCAAAGACAACAATGAGATAAATTTAAAAAGTGAGGTAGTGTTCGCGGGTTCAATGTCCATTCAGGAATCAGATGGCAGAGGGGAAGAAGCTGTTCCTGAATCGCTGAGTGTGTGTCTTCAGGCTCCTGTACCTCCTCCCTGATGGCGGAGGGGAAGAAGCTGTTCCTGAATCGCTGAGTGTGTGTCTTCAGGCTCCTGTACCTCCTCCCTGATGGCGGAGGGGAAGAAGCTGTTCTTGAATCGCTGAGTGTGTGTCTTCAGGCTCCTGTACCTCCTCCCTGATGGCGGAGGGGAAGAAGCTGTTCCTGAATCGCTGAGTGTGTGTCTTCAGGCTCCTGTACCTCCTCCCTGATGGCGGAGGGGAAGAAGCTGTTCCTGAATCGCTGAGTGTGTGTCTTCAGGCTCCTGTACCTCTTCCCTGATGGCAGAGGGGAAGAAGCTGTTCCTGAATCGCTGAGTGTGTGTTTTCAGGCTCCTGTACCTCCTCCCTGATGGCAGAGGGGAAGAAGCTGTTCCTGAATCGCTGAGTGTGTGTCTTCAGGCTCCTGTACCTCCTCCCTGATGGCGGAGGGGAAGAAGCTGTTCCTGAATCGCTGAGTGTGTGTCTTCAGGCTCCTGTACCTCTTCCCTGATGGCAGAGGGGAAGAAGCTGTTCCTGAATCACTGAGTGTGTATCTTCAGGCTCCTGTACGTTCTCCCTGATGGCAGAGGGGAAGAAGCTGTTCCTGAATGTCTGAGTTTGAGATATTTCGATATTATATCTCAGCTGTGGTGTTGACATCTTGTTTTCCATTTGAGAGTTTTAGTTAACCTCCCCGTTTGGCTTGAAGTCTGTGGGCCAGTGGCGTCTGTCTTCACACTTGGGCCGTATCCAAACGTACTGACGAATGTGTATATATATATGGAAATCCGCCATTTTGCGTCAGCAACCATCACAATCCCAGGATGCACTGGGGGCAGCCCTTAAGTGCAGCCATATTTCAGGCACCAGCACAGCATGCCCACAACTTACCAACCCTGGCATCCTATATGGCTCCGTGCCTTTTGCACAGTACTGTAATAATGTTAAGTATCGCACTGTCCTGCTGCCACAAAGAAAAAGAACACATTTCATGACACGTGTGAGTGATGATAAACCTGATTCTGATATGGGTCTCTGTGGTGGACTGAGAGTGGGAAGGGGGCAAGGAGAGAGCGGGAATCATGGATGGGGAAAAGGGGAAGGGAGAGGGGAAGCACCAGAGAGACACTCTGTAACGATCAGTAAACTGATTGCTTGGAATCAAATGAGCTTGCCTGGTGTCTCAGGGCTGTGCATGTGTCTGCACCCGTGTCTCTCTCACCGACCCTGGCACTCCTCCTCTGTCACCTGTCCCATGCCCCACCCTCGTCATTCCCAACATCCCTTGCTCCCTCCAGACCTACAAACTTCACAGAAGTCGTAGACACCCTAGATACGTATACGTTCCTGATATTCCTGCCCAGTATAGTCTAATTTCATCTCTTTGCACTGTCATCCCGCCATGAAGCAGCAAGTTTCATGACATACAAAGTTCAAAGTAT
Source organism: Hypanus sabinus (assembly GCF_030144855.1). Classification (NCBI taxonomy): domain Eukaryota; kingdom Metazoa; phylum Chordata; class Chondrichthyes; order Myliobatiformes; family Dasyatidae; genus Hypanus; species Hypanus sabinus. The sequence continues at coordinate 320,590 of NW_026781407.1, forward strand.
AATTTATTGTCAGAGTGCTATACATGACATCACATGCAATCCTGAAATTTGTTTTTCCCGCGGGCAGGCTCAGCAAAGCTATGGAACACTGACTATAAACTGGATCTGTAAACATCAACAACTGCACACAAACTGTGCAAATGCATGCAATAATTAAATAACGAGTATAAAATAACATAAAGGATTCCTCAAGTGAGCGTAGTTTTCCCTTTTTTTTCAAGAGCCTGATGGCTGAGGGGTAATAACTGTTACTGAACCTGGTGGTGAGGGTCCTGAGGCTCCTGTACCTCCTTCCTGATGGTTGAGGGGTAATAACTGTCCCTGAACCTGGTGGTGAGGGTCCTGACGCTCCTGTACCTCCTTCCTGATGGTTAAGGGGTAATAACTGTTCCTGAACCTGGTGGTGTGGGTCCTGAGGCTCCTGTACCTCCTTCCTGATGGTTGAGGGGTGATAACTGTTCCTGAACTGGGTGGTGTGGGTCCTGAGGCTCCTGTACCTCCTTCCTGATGGTTGAGGGGTGATAACTGTTCCTGAACTGGGTGGTGTGGGTCCTGAGGCTCCTGTACCTCCTTCCTGATGATTGAGGGGTGATAACTGTCCCTGAACCTGGTGGTGTGGGTCCTGAGGCTCCTGTACCTCCTTCCTGATGGTTGAGGGGTAATAACTGTCCCTGAACCTGGTGGTGTGGGTCCTGAGGCTCCTGTACCTCCTTCCTGATGACTGAGGGGTGATAACTGTTCCTGAACCTGGTGGTGTGGGTCCTGAGGCTCCTGTACCTCCTTCCTGATGGTTGAGGGGTGATAACTGTCCCTGAACCTGGTGGTGAGTCTTCAAAGCCTGCCTCTCGAAACACTCTGTCAGTTGTGGAACACACACAGAATGCTGGTGGAACACAGCAGACCAGGCAGCATCTATAGGGAGAAGCGCTGTCGACGTTTCGGGCCGAGACCCTTCGTCAGGACTGACTGAAAGAAGAGATCGTAGCAGCTTTGAAAGTGGGTGGGGGAGGGGGGAAATGTGAAATGATGGGAGAAGACCGGAGGGGGTGGGATGACGCTAAGGGCTGGAAAGGTGATTGGCAAAAGGGATTCAGAGCTGGAGAAGGGAAAGGATCGGGACGGGAGGCCTCAGGAGAAAGAAAGGGGGAGGGAAGCACCAGAGGGAGATGGAGAGCAGGCAGAGTGATGGGCAGAGAGAGAAAAAACAACTAAATATGTCAGGGACAGGGTAAGAAGGGGAGGGGGGGCATTAACGGAAGTTAGAGAAGTCAATATTCATGCCATGAGGTTGGAGGCTACCCAGCCGGTATATTAGGTGTTGTTCCTCCAACCTGAGTGTTGCTTCATCTCGAATGTGGATGTAAGTGTTCTTCTTGGGCACCGGCAAGATTGAAGCCCGCTTGAAGCAGGTGGGTAAAACACACACACACACACACACACACAGACACACACACACACACACACACACACTCACACACACACACACTCACACAGACACACACACACACACACACACACACGCACGCACGCACGCACACACACGCAGACACACAGACACACACAGACACACACACACACACTCACACACACACTCACACACACACACTCACACAGACACACACACACACTCACACTCACGTACACACACACACTCACACACTCACAGACACACACACACTCTCACACACACCCACACAGACACACACACACACAGACACACACACACACACTCACACTCACACACACACACACACACTCACAGTCACACACACAGACACACACACACACTCTCACACACACCCACACAGATAAACACACACACACACACACTTTCACGCACACACACACACACACACACACACACACACACACTTTCACGCACACACACACACACACACACACACACACACTCACGCACACACACACACACTCACTCACTCTGCCGGAGCGAGGAGTTGAAGATACCTGCAAACAGACCGGCCCGCTGGTCAGTACTCGGCTAGTTCCTCCATCCGGTCCGGATGCCTTCTTTGGATTCATTCTCCCGACTGAAGGCACGTCAACTTCGGACACCGAGACCAAAGGATCACCGGGAGGCCGGGGGGTGCGCGATGGTTGCTCCCTGTTCTGGTGGTCAAAGCAAGTGCAGGAGGCACAGATCTTACCTGGCGGCCTTGCGTCGCGAGTCTCCGCTTGGGCTTGGTGTGATGGCGTGCCAGCCCAGCCACAGCGGTAACAGTGCCCGATCCTGGTTCCGTTTCTGACCGCGTGGAGTGGGCGCAGGAGTAACCGGTCTGGGGTACTGTGAGAGATGCAGTTCAGTTCCCCTGGAGTCACCTCATTAAGCCTCGCGGTCTGTAACGAGCAAAATCGTAGACATATCTGAAAACCAGACTTTCGGAATCTGCCTCTCATTTTAAACAAATGCTTTAATGACCAGACCTCCCAAAGGCGGTGGGGGGGGGGGGGGGCGCGTTACAGCCCTGTGTGGGTCATTATGTGCCTGACGCACAAATTTTCCAACCTCAGTCAGGTGAAGATGGGGGGAGGGGGAGGGGAGATATCAAAATTAGAAATCTGGTTTATTTTTCACTGCCATACATCGTTAAATCTGTTGTTTTGCAGTTGGATAGATAGAAACTTATTGATCCCAAAGGAAATTACTGTGTCACAGTAGCATTACAAGTGCACAGATATAGAAATATTCGAAGAGAAGTTAGAATAAAAAGTAAGTTACCTCAAGCAGTCTAACAGGGGGGAGTCATCACTCCCCCGGCTGTAGGTTGACTCATTATAGAGCCCGATGGCCGAGGGTCAGAATCACCTCATTTATCGCTCTTTGGAGCAGCGCAGTTGTCTCAGTCTGTTACTGAAAGTGCTCCCTCTGTTCGGCCAAGGCGGCACGCAGAGGGTGGGAAACATCGTCCGGAATTGCCAGGATTTTCCAGAGGGTCCCTTGTTCCACCACGGCCTCCAGTGTGTCCGGTTCGACTCCGACAACAGAGCCAGCCTTTCCTATCAGTTTATCGAGCCTGTTGGCATCACCCCGTGTCGATGCCATTGCCCCAGCTCACCACCGCGTGGAAGATTGTCCTGGTGACGACGGACCGGTAGAACGTGTGAGGGAGAGGCCTGCACACTCCAAAGGAAGTGGGGGCGACTCTGGCCCTTCTTGTGCACAGCCTCTGTGTTGGTGCTCCACTCAAGCCTGTCGTCCAGGTGCCCCCCCCCCAGGTACTTGTAGATCCTCACCCCATCCACGTCCTCACCGTCAATAGTAACAGGGAGCAGTGCGGGCTGAGTCTCACTAAAGTCCATCACCGTCTCCTTTGTCTTGCTGATGTAGAGCTGCAGGTGATTCAGCTTTGCACCGTCTGACAAAGTCCTTCCCCGGGTCCTGTCTTCATCCCCCCGAACTCCCTTTAGACACCCAATGGCTACTGAGTCATCAGAGAGTTCTTGCAGATGACGTGACTCGGTGTTGTGTCTAAAGTCCGAGGTATACAGGAAGGGAGCCAATACAGTCCCCTGTGGGGCCCCAGTGCTGCTGACAACCATGTTCTGACACACAGCTCTGAAGCCGCACAAACTGTGATCTGCGAGTCAGGTCGTCCATTATCCAGGATACAATGGGAGTGCCGACCTGCATGGGACAGAACTTGTCCCCCAGCAATGAGGGCTGTGTGGTTTTGAAGGCACTTGGGAAATCAGAAAATTAGAAAATATGACCCTGTGCCAAGTTCATTTGATTTCCCCGCTTTTAGCTTATGTATGTTGAGAGGACCGGAAGTGACGGCATTGATGAATATTTATTCTTGTGAGATATTATAAACAGCCCCCTTTTTTTTCTTTTTTCTCTTTTTTTTTGCTTTTTTTTTCTTCTTTATTAGTTATTAGTTATTAGATTAGTAGATTAGCTAATTTTGCATTATTTTTTTCTTTCTTTTTTCTGTTTTTTTTACATCATATATTATGAAATATCTAGACTTACCATGTTCATACATATACTGTATGATTTACGTCTTGGTAAACTCATTTATACTGTAACTATTGTTTATATTTTTTTCATCTGTAATGGAATTTGTATGTTGGTAATTCCTTTATCAATATATGATTTGTATTCTGTCTGTATTACTAATAATAATAAAAAGATTTAGAAAGAAAGAAAGAAAGAAAGAAAGAGAAATTAGAAAAACACGATCCTCACTTTGCTGCCCTGCCTATCCGAATGGAGTAGGCTCGGCACAGAGGTAGATGCCGGCATCGTTGACTCCAACGGGGCTCCTGGTAAGCAGGGGATCGAGGGCTGATCCGACCAGGGGTCGCAGGTGAGCCAGCACCAGCCTTCATGATGTGTGAGGTCAGGGCCAACTGGACAAGCAGTCATTTGAAACTTTCGCTCGGCCCTTCTTGGGTACTGGGACCGCTCGTGATGTTCCCCACACGGTCGGGACCCTTTCCAGGCTGAGGGTCAGACTGAGAATACGCCGGGGAGCTCCACACAGCTGCTCAGCCCACCCCCCCCCTTGGGGTTCACACCCCGCCGTGCCCGAGTTTCCCCAGAACCCTGCCCACCCGCTCAGTAGTGAGGGCGATTCCGCGACGATCAGAACGATAGCAGTTGGTACGTGGAGGTGCAGGGCAAGGAGGTGGGTATAGACAGTAGTCAGTCCTGAGGCTGTCACAAGCGGGGGAAGCTCCCCCTACCTGTAAAGTGCTCCCAATGGCGCGCATCTCTCACAGCCTCTGACAACCAGGCCCAACTCTCGGCCTTCATGTGTGGCTCAGCTCTAGGCCCAGCGGGGCTGTTTCTACGGAAACGGGGCAAAGGCGGACATGAACAATGAACCCATGAACCCTACCTCACTACTCTCACTTTCTACTTTCTGCACAACTTAACCACTTCAGCGTCATCTATATAAGCTTAATGTAACTCGTTTTTTTCCTCTATATTTGTTCACCATGGATTGTGTTGCACTGCTGCTGTAAAGTTAAAAAGATTTCACGACATATGCTGGCGGTATTGATCCTGATTGGGATTCTGATCCTGATTGTGATTCTGATTCAGATTCAGAATCTGATCCAGATTGTGATTCAGATTCTGATCCTGATTGTGATTCTGATTCAGATTCAGAATCTGATCCAGATTGTGATTCAGATTCTGATTCTGATTCAGATACAGAATCTGATCCAGATTGTGATTCAGATTCAGAATCTGATCCAGATTGTAATTCAGATTCATATTCAGATCCAGATTCTGATTCTGACTGTGATCCTGATTGTGATTCAGATTCATATACAGATTCAGATTCTGATTCTGATTCTGATCCAGATTCTGATTCAGATTCAGATCCAGATTGTGATTCAGATTCTGATTCTGATTCTGATCCAGATTCTGATTCTGATTCAGATTCTGATTCAGATTCTGATTCTGATTCAGATTCAGATCAATATTGTGATTCAGATTCAGATCCAGATTGTGATTCAGATTCAGAATCTGATCCAGATTGTGATTCAGATTGTGATTCAGATTCCGATTCTGATTCAGATTCAGATCAATATTGTGATTCAGATTCAGATCCAGATTGTGATTCAGATTCAGATCCAGATTGTGATTCAGATTCAGAATCTGATCCAGATTGTGATTCAGATTCTGATTCAGATTGTGATTCAGATTCATATTCAAAATCTGATTCTAATTCAGATTCTGATGCTGATGCTGATTCCGATTCTGTAGCAGCCTTCCGCTAACCACCCGCGCACGGTAAATATAAAACAGATCACTGAAGAAAGAGTAACAGCCACAGAAAATGCGAACTGCAGGTAGACAGTCAGATGCAAAATTCGAACAAGGTAACTTCTGCGGCGAAAAGCCCACCTTGGCGCTGCAAGGGGAACCATTCCGCCAATCGCAGGCTAGAAACCCACTGTCAGAGGCGGAGTGAGCCTTTAGAGGCTTTTAAAGTTCAGAAGCTCCAAGTAACTTCATTACCAAAGTACGTCTTCGCCGCCACACGGGGCCCCGAGCATTGTTTTCTTGCGGGCATTCACGTCGCATGCCAGGAACGCGATAGATTCAATGAAAGACGACCAGCATGCAAAAAGACAATGAACTGTGCATTGATGAAAAAAAGAATTAAAATAAATAATCAATAAATATTGAGAACATGAGGCGAAGTGTCCTTGAAAGTGAGTCCAGAAAGTGTGTGAACAGTTCAGCGTTGGAGCGAGTGAAGTTATCCCCTCTGGTTCAAAGGCCTTGAGGGGTAATCATTGTTCCTGAACCTGGTGCTGTGGGTCCTGAGGCTCCTGTACCACCTTCCTGATGGTTGAGGGGTAATAACTGTCACTGAACCTGGTGGTGTGGGTCCTGGGGCTCCTGTACCTCCTTCCTGATGGTTGAGGGGTAATAACTGTTCCTGAACATGGTGGTGTGAGTCCTGAGGCTCCTGTACCTCCTTCCTGATGGTTGAGGGGTGATAACTGTTCCTGAACCTGGTGGTGTGGGTCCTGAGGCTCCTGTACCTCCTTCCTGATGGTTGAGGGGGTAATAACTGTTCCTGAACCTGGTGGTGTGGGTCCTAAGGCTCCTGTACCACCTTCCTGATGGTTGAGGGGTAATAACTGTCACTGAACCTGGTGGTGTGGGTCCTGGGGCTCCTGTACCTCCTTCCTGATGGTTGAGGGGTAATAACTGTTCCTGAACATGGTGGTGTGAGTCCTAAGGCTCCTGTACCTCCTTCCTGATGGTTGAGGGGTAATAACTGTTCCTGAACATGGTGGTGTGAGTCCTAAGGCTCCTGTACCTCCTTCCTGATGGTTGAGGGGTAATAACTGTTCCTGAACCTGGTGGTGTGGGTCCTGAGGCTCCTGTACCTCCTTCCTGATGGTTGAGGGGTGATAACTGTCCCTGAACCTGGTGGTGTGGGTCCTGAGGTTCCTGTACCTCCTTCCTGATGGTTGAGGGGTAATAACTGTTCCTGAACCTGGTGGTGTGGGTCCTGAGGCTCCTGTACCTCCTTCCCGATGGCAGCAGCGAGAAGACTGGATGATGAGGGTCCTTGCTGATGGACGCTCTTTCCTGTGCCTGTACTCAGTGGAGGGAAGGGCCTTACCTGTGATGGACTGGGCAGCATCCTCTGCCTCTCTGTCGTCTTTTCCATACAAGGGTTTGCTGTTACACTCTCCACCACATGCCTATACAGAAGTTTAGCAAAAGTTTTACAAAAGTTTACTTTTGGGAAAGTAGGGGGACCCCCCCCCCCCCCCACGCCTTCACCCGTCCTTTCTTCACGAAGGCGCTTACGTGCTGGGCACGGGACAGGTCGTCCGAAATGACAACGCTGAGGAGGTCAAAGTTGCTGACCCTCTGCACCTCCGGTTCCCTCCTCCTGCGGTCAACAATCAGCCCCTCGGGGCCCCGCAGGCACGGGGGGGGGGGCGGGGGGGGCTACGATGGCGGTTCGATAAGCTGATTGTCCTCCCTGCTTGAAGTGGGAGCTCTCACGGAGAGACGGGGAGAAATCCTGCACACACGGAGATCAAAGAATCCACTGCCAGCGGACATAATAGAAACCGGGGGTGGGGGTGGGGGTGGGGGGGGGGGGGAGAGTTCTGTTGGCGGAACAAAAGGAATAGGTGTGGTAATGATTAACTTTCTTTTTCAGCTCTAGACTCCCTACTGCAAAGAATGTCAGACTGAAACAGGAGAATTATAATTGGTGCCATCTGCTGCCTCCGAACAGGGGGCCGGTTACAGTTCAGGAAGCACGGAGTGTACCGTACACATCCAGAATCCATTACATTCAGTTCCTCCCCTCAGCTGGACGAGTTCTGAACGGGCACTGAACCCGTGAACGCCGCCCCACCGCTGGCTTTGCACCACTTAATTAACTCTTCACTCTCCACTGTAAACTTTCTGTAACGCGCAGTTCAACACCCCCCCCCCCCCCCCCCCCACCACCAGCACCACCCGTCGTTACGCATTCCTCCGTCCAAAGACAACAAATTCCCTCTGCTGGAGTCGTTGAACCCGATTCTGCTTCTGGTTATGTTTTCGACGGGGAGCTGACGGTGAAAGGTTTCTCATCGCGTGTGACGCAGCCACGGCCTCCCCCGCTCTCCCTGCCCGCTTCCACCCCCGCTCTCACGTTCACGGAAGAGAACTGAATGAGGATCGGGTTTGTTATCGCCGGCGTGCGTCGTGAAATTCATTAACTTAGCAGCAGCAGTTCAATGCAAGACATGGTATATAACCATATAGACCATATAACAATTACAGCACGGAAACGGCCCATCTCGGCCCTTCTAGTCCGTGCCGAACTTTCACTCTCGCCTCGTCCCCCCAATCTGCTCTCAGCCCATAACCATCCATTCCTTTCCTGCCCATATACCCATCCAATTTTACTTTAAATGACAATACCAAACCTGCCTCTACCACTTGTAATGGAAGCTCATTCTACACAGCTACCACTCTCTGAGTAAAGAATTTCCCCCTCCTGTTACCCCTAAGCTTTTGCCCCTTAACTCTCAACTCATGTCCTCTTGTTTGAATCTCCCCTACTCTCAATGGAAAAAGCCTATCCACGTCAACTCGATCTATCCCCCTCATAATTTTAAATACCTCTATCAAGTCCCCCCTCAACCTTCTACGCTCCGAAGAATAAAGACCTAACTTGTTCAACCTTTCCCTGTAACTTAGGTGCTGAAACCCAGGTAACATTCTGGTAAATCTTCTCTGTACTCTCTCTATTTTGTTGATATAGAAGAAGAAAATATAATAATGATAATAAATCAATAAATAAATCACTTGCGGTATACTATAATGAGTAGGTTAAAAACCAAAGGTAGATTTGCTGTCAGGGAAATGTATACAATGCATATCCTGAAATGCTTTTTCTTCACAAAAGCAGAGGAGCACCCCAAAGAATGAATGACAGTTAAACGTTAGAACCCCAAAGCCCCTCCAGCTCCCCCTCCCACGTACAAACAGCGGCAAAGCAACAATCACTCCCCCTCCCCACCAGCAAATAAAAACAATCTGCACCCCCCCCCCCCCCACCGAGCACTCGAACGTGCAGCGAAGCACCGGTAAAGACACGGACTTGCAGAACCCCAAAGACGACTCGTTCACCCGGTATTCGACACACCACAGGCTCTCTCTCCCTAATAAGGGAGGAAGAGGTGTCTCCATTTCACAGCGAAGGGGAAGACATAACAAACAACTCGCTGGTTTACCGTGTTAAAGGTCCGTTGTGTGGCTTTCTCCGAGCTCTGTGCACAAAGAACTCGGGTCCCTGGGCTCACCGCCGGCGGCCCGCTCGCTGCCTTCGATCCTCCGTGTCCTCCCACGACGCATCGGGCGCCGGCACCGGCCTCGAATCCGCCCGGCTCCGGAGGTCCCGAAATTCCAAAGCTGAGCTGAGCTTCCAGGCCACGTCCTGGGCATCTCGAACAGTGGCCGTTTGTGAGACCCCCCCCCCCCCCCAAGAACGGGTCCCATTCCCGCAGAGAACCGAGGTCCGTGAGTAACGCCTGGTCGGGGTTTTCAAAAGAAGGGGAAAATACAGACATAAAAGGTGGAAATCGAGCTGTTTCTGTCTCCGAAGCTCCTCCCTTTCGAATTGTGCAAAAAACCAGAAATAATGTATGTTAAAAAAGTGAGGATGTGTTCATGGGTTCAATGTCCATTTAGGAATCCGACGGCAGAGGGGAAGAAGCTATTCCTGAATCGCTGAGTGTGTGTCTTCAGGCTCCTGTACCTCCTCCCTGATGGCGGAGGGGAAGAAGCTGTTCCTGAATCGCTGAGTGTGTGTCTTCAGGCTCCTGTACCTCCTCCCTGATGGCGGAGGGGAAGAAGCTGTTCCTGAATCGCTGAGTGTGTGTCTTCAGGCTCCTGTACCTCCTCCCTGATGGCGGAGGGGAAGAAGCTGTTCCTGAATCGCTGAGTGTGTGTCTTCAGGCTCCTGTACCTCCTCCCTGATGGCGGAGGGGAAGAAGCTGTTCCTGAATCGCTGAGTGTGTGTCTTCAGGCTCCTGTACCTCCTCCCTGATGGCGGAGGGGAAGAAGCTGTTCCTGAATCGCTGAGTGTGTGTCTTCAGGCTCCTGTACCTCCTCCCTGATGGCGGAGGGGAAGAAGCTGTTCCTGAATCACTGAGTGTGTGTCTTCAGGCTCCTGTACCCCCCTCCCTGATGGCGGAGGGGAAGAAGCCGTTCCTGAATCGTTGAGTGTGTGTCTTCAGGCTCCTGTACTTCCTCCCTGATGGCAGAGGGGATGAAGCCGTTCCTGAATCGCTGAGTGTGTGTCTTCAGGCTCCTGTACCTCCTCCCTGATGGCGGAGGGGAAGAAGCTGTTCCTGAATCGCTGAGTGTGTGTCTTCAGGCTCCTGTACCTCCTCCCTGATGGTAACAATGAGAAAAGGGCATGCCCTGGGTGCTGGTGGTCCTTACTGATGGACGCTGCCTTTCTGAGACACCGCTCCCTGAAGATGTCCTGGGTACTTTGTAGGCTAGTGCCCAAGATGGAGCTGACTAGATTTACAACCTTCTGCAGCTTCTTTCAGTCCTGTGCAGTAGCCCCTCCATACCAGACAGTGATGCGGCCTGTCAGAATGCTCTTTCCAGTACAACTATAGAAGTTTTTGAGTGTATTTGTTTACATGCCAAATCGCATCAGATCCCTAATGAAGTATAGTCACTGTTTTTCCTTCTTTATGACTACATCGATATGTTGGGACCGGGTTGGATCCTCAGTGATCCTGACACCCATGAATTTGAAACTGCTCACTCTCTCCACTTCCGATCCCTCGATGAGTGCTTTAAGCTCCCCCCCCCCCCCCCATGGGATTTAAATAGATTGAATTTATTTTAATCTTAAATCCGTCCCACAAAGTGAGGGAGTAAAAGTCCGTCGCGACATTGAGACACATGAATTTCAGTCTAATGGCCTGGTGGAGGAAGCTGTCCCGGAGCCCGTCGGTCCTGGTTTTAACGCTGCGGTATCGTTTACCGGGGGGAGCAGCTGAAACAGTTTACGGTTGGGTGGGGGGGGGGTGTGACTGGTGTCACCGATTATCTCCCAGGCCTCCTTTACCCACCTGCTGCTGTAAATGTCCCCAGTGGAGGTAATTTCATGTCCACAGAGCTGCTGGGCTGTCCGTACCGCTCTCTGCAGTGCCCAGCGATCAATGTAGGTGCAGTTCCCCTACCAGGCGGTGATACAGACAGTCAGGATGCTCCCAGTGATGCCCCTGTAGGAGGTCTTGAGGACCTGGGGTCCACGCCGAACCTCTTCAGTGGCCTGAGGTGGACGAGCCGCTGTTGTGCTTTTTCCACCAGACGGCCGGAGTGGACGGTCCCGGTGAGACCCGAGGGACCTGAAACTACTCTCCCTAGGGGTACGAGTCGCGCTGAAGTCGGTCAGTGAATTGGTAGAGTGACAGTGAGGCCCTCAGTGTCGTGTACGCCAAAGGAACCTGAAATTACTCACCCTCTCAACTGCAGTCCCACAGGTGTCGAACCCATCTCCGTTCCTCCTGGAATCCACCATCAGCTGTTCTGTGGTTCTTTTTTTGAGGGGTTGTTATCCCGGCTCCGCTGTGTCAACCTCTCCTCTGCAGGCCGTCTCGTCCCCGCTAGATTTTGATCGGCTTTTATTGACTGTGTGCTCTCTCTTCCCGTGTCGTCCTCTGGTTAACGGATACCCCGGAGGCGCAGAGCACGTCTATTGTCAAAGTACGTATTGATATACAAC